>NC_135883.1:5977274-6198029 GCF_964194155.1 Cetorhinus maximus | reverse complement strand
AAAATCAGCGAGGATGGAGTCATGAGCTTCAGAGTTTAAAATCAATGAGGAGGGAATTGGGAGCTTCAGTGTTTAAAATCAGCGAGGAGAGAGTCGGGAGCTTCACTGTTTAAAATCACCGAGGAGGGAGTCAGGAACTTCACTGTTGAAATTAGCCCAGCAGGGAGTCGGGAGCATCACTGTTTAAAATCACTGAGGAGGGAATTGGGAGCATAACTGTTTAAAATCAGCCAGGAGGGAATTGGGAGCATCACTGTTTAAAATCAGCGAGGACGGAGTCATGAGCTTCAGAGTTTAAAATCAATGAGGAGGGAATCGGGAGCTTCAGTGTTTAAAATCAGCTAGGAGAGAGTTGGGATTTTCACTGTTTAAAATCAGCGAGGAGGGAATCGGGAGCTTCACTGTTTAAATTCAGTGAGGAGGGAGTCTGGATCCTCACTGTTCAAAATCAGCGAGGAGGGAGTCGGGAGGTTCACTGTTTAAAATCAGTGAGGAGGGAGTCGGGAGTTTCACTGTTTAAAATCAGCGAGGAGGGAGTAGGGAGCTTCACTGTTTAAAATCAGTGAAGAGAGAGTCGGGATCTTCACTGTTTAAAATCAGTGAGGAGGGAGTCGGATCTTAACTGTTTAAAATCAACGAGGAGGGAGTCGAGAGCTTCACTGTTTAAAATCAGTGAGGAGGGAGTCTGGAGCTCCCAGCTTAAAATAAGGAAGCGGGGATTCGGGAACTCGCCTGGTTAAAATCAGGAAAGTGGGATTCGGGATTTGGGATACGCACTGTTTAAAATCAGCGAGGAGGGAATTGGGTACTTCTCCATTTAAAATCAGGATGGAGGGAGTCGGGAGCTTCACTGTTTAAAATCAGTGAGGAGAGATTGCATAACTTCACTGTTTCAAATCAGGAAGTAGGGAGTCAGGAGATTCAATGTTTAAAATCAGCAAGGAAGGAGTGGGTACCTTCATTGTTGAAATTCGGCCAGGAGGGAGTTGGGAGCTTCACAGTTTAAAATCAGCGAGGAGGGAATCGCGAGCTTCACTGTTTAAAATCAGTGAGGAGGGAGTCGGGAGCTTCACTGTTTAAAATCAGTGAGGAGGGAGTCGGGAGCTTCACTGTTTAAAATCAGCGAGGAGAGAGTTGGGAGCTTCACTGTTTAAAATCAGTGATAGAGAGTGGGGAACTTCAGTGATTAAAATCAGGATGGAGGGAGTCGGGAGCTCAACACCTTAAAATTAGCGAGGAGGGAGCCGGGAGCTTCACTGCTTAAAATCAGTGATAGAAGGTGGGGAACTTCACTGTTTAAAATCAGCGAGAAGGGGGTGAGGAGCTTCACAGTTTGAAATCAGTGAGTGGGGAGTTGGCAGTTTCACTGTTGAAATTCGGCCAGGAGGGATTCAGGAGTTTCACTGTTTAAAATCAGCGAGGAGGGAGCCGGGAGTTTGACTGTTTAAAATCAGTGAGGAGGGAGTCGGGAGCTTCACTGTTTCAAATCAGTGAGGAGGAAGTCGGGAGCTTCACTGTTTAAAATCAGCGAGGAGGGAGTCGAGAGTTTCACTGTTTTTGATCAGTGAGGAGGGAGTCGGGAGCTTCACTGTTTAAAATCAGTGAGGAGGGAGTCTGGAGCTCCCAGCTTAAAATAAGGACGCGGGGATTCGGGAACGTGCCTGGTTAAAATCAGGAAAGTGGGATTCGGGATTTGGGATACGCACTGTTTCAAATCAGCGAGGAGGGAATTGGGTACTTCTCCATTTAAAATCAGGATGGAGGGAGTCGGGAGCTTCAGTGTTTAAAATCAGTGAGGAGAGAGTGCATAACTTCACTGTTTCAAATCAGGAAGTAGGGAGTCAGGAGATTCAATGTTTAAAATCAGTGAGGAGGGAGTCGGGAGCTTCACTGCTTAAAATCAGCAAGGAAGGAGTGGGTACCTTCATTGTTGAAATTCGGCCAGGAGGGAGTTGGGAGCTTCACAGTTTAAAATCAGCGAGGAGGGAATCGCGAGCTTCACTGTTTAAAATCAGTGAGGAGGGAGTCGAGAGCTTCACTGTTTAAAATCAGTGAGGAGGGAGTCGGGGTTTCACTGTTTAAAATCAGTGAGGAGGGAGTCGGGATTTCACTATTTAAAATCAGTGAGGAGGGAGTCGGGACCTTCACTGTTTAAAATCAGCGAGGAGGGAGTCGGGAGTTTCACTGTTTAAAATCAGCGAGGAAAGAGTCGGGAGCTTCACTGTTTAAAATCAGTGATAGAGAGTGGGGAACTTCAGTCATTAAAATCAGGATGGAGGGAGTCGGGAGCTCAACACCTTAAAATTAGCGAGGATGGAGCCGGGAGCTTCACTCCTTAAAATCAGTGATAGAGAGTGGGGAACTTCACTGTTTAAAATCAGCGAGAAGGGGGTCAGGAGCTTCACAGTTTGAAATTAGTGAGTGGGGAGTTGGCAGTTTCACTGTTGAAATTCATCCAGGAGGGATTCAGGAGTTTCACTGTTTAAAATCAGCGAGGAGGGAGCCGGGAGTTTTACTGTTTACAATCAGTGAGGAGGGAGCCGGGAGCTTCACTGTTTAAAATCAGTGAGGAGGGAGTCGGGAGCTTCACTGTTTAAAATCAGTGAGGAGGGACTCGGGAACTTCACTGTATAAAATCAGCGAGAAGAGAGTCAGGAGTTTCACTGTTTATGATCAGTGAGGAGGGTGTCAGGAGTTTCACTGCTTAAAATCAGCAAGGAGGGAGTCAGGAACTACACTGTTTAAAATCACTGAGGAGGGAATTGGGAGCATCACTGATTAAAATCAGCGAGGAGGGAGTCGGGAGCTTCACTGTTTAAAATCAGTGAGGAGGGAGTCGGGAGCTTCACCTTTTAAAATCATTGAAGAGAGAGTCGGGATCTTCACTGTTTAAAATCAGTGAGGAGGGAATCGGGATCTTCACTGTTTAAAATCAGCGAGGCGGGAGTCGGGAGCTTTACTGTTTAAAATCAGTGAGGAGGGAGTCGGGAGCTTCACTTTTTAAAATCAGTGAGGAGGGAGTCGGGAGCTTCACTTTTTAAAATCAGTGAGGAGGGAGTCGGTTCTTAACTGTTTAAATTCAGTGAGGAAGGAGTCGGGAGTTTCACTGTTTATGATCACTGAGGAGGGAGTCGGGAGCTCCCAGCTTAAAATAAGGAAGCGGGGATTCGGAAACTTGCCTGGTTAAAATCAGGAAAGTGGGATTCGGGATTTGGGATACGCACTGTTTCAAATCAGCGAGGAGGGAATTGGGTACTTCTCCATTTAAAATCAGGATGGAGGGAGTCGGGAGCTTCACTGTTTAAAATCAGCGAGGAGAGAGTGCATAACTTCACTGTTTAAAATCAGGAAGTAGGGAGTCAGGAGATTCAATGTTTAAAATCAGCGAGGAGGGATTCGGGAGCTTCACTGTTTAAAATCAGCGAGGAGGGAGTCGGGATTTCACTGTTTATGATCAGTGAGGAGGGAGTCGGGAGTTTCACTGTTTAAAATCAGTGAGGAGGGAGTCTGGATCTTCACTGTTCAAAATCAGCGAGGAGAGAATCGGGAGCTTCACTGCTTAAAATCAGCGAGGAGGGAGTCGAGAGTTTCACTGTTTATGATCAGTGAGGAGGGAGTCGGGAGCTTCACTGTTTAAAATCAGTGAGGAAGGAGTCGGGAGTTTCACTGCTTAAAATCAGTGAGGAGGGAGTCGGGAGCTTCACTGTTTAAAATTAGCGAGGAGGGAGTCGGGAGCTTCACTGTTTAAAAGCAGTGAGGAGGGAGTCTGGATCTTCACTGTTTAAAATCAGTGAGGAGGGAGTCTGGATCTTCACTGTTTAAAATCAGCGAGGAGGGAGTCGGGAGCTTCACTGCTTAAAATCAGCGAGGAGGGAGTCGAGAGTTTCACTGTTTATGATCAGTGAGGAGGGAGTCGGGAGCTCCCAGCTTAAAATAAGGAAGTGGGGATTCGGGAACTTGCCTGGTTAAAATCAGGAAAGTGGGATTCAGGATTTGGGATACGCACTGTTTCAAATCAGCGAGGAGGGAATTGGGTACTTCTCCATTTAAAATCAGGATGGAGGGAGTCGGGAGCTTTACTGTTTAAAATCAGCGAGGAGAGAGTGCATAACTTCACTGTTTAAAATCAGGAAGTAGGGAGTCAGGAGATTCAATGTTTAAAATCAGCGAGGAGGGATTCGGGAGCTTCACTGTTTAAAATCAGCGAGGAGGGAGTCGGGATTTCACTGTTTATGATCAGTGAGGAGGGAGTCGGGAGTTTCACTGTTTAAAATCAGTGAGGAGGGAGTCTGGATCTTCACTGTTCAAAATCAGCGAGGAGAGAATCGGGAGCTTCACTGCTTAAAATCAGCGAGGAGGGAGTCGAGAGTTTCACTGTTTATGATCAGTGAGGAGGGAGTCGGGAGCTTCACTGTTTAAAATCAGTGAGGAAGGAGTCGGGAGTTTCACTGCTTAAAATCAGTGAGGAGGGAGTCGGGAGCTTCACTGTTTAAAATCAGCGAGGAGGGAGTCGGGAGCTTCACTGTTTAAAAGCAGTGAGGAGGGAGTCGGGAGCTTCACTGTTTAAAATCAGCGAGGAGGGAGTCGGGAGCTTCACTGCTTAAAATCAGCGAGGAGGGAGTCGAGAGTTTCACTGTTTATGATCAGTGAGGAGGGAGTCGGGAGCTCCCAGCTTAAAATAAGGAAGCGAGGATTCGGGAACTTGCCTGGTTAAAATCAGGAAAGTGGGATTCAGGATTTGGGATACGCACTGTTTAAAATCAGCGAGGAGGGAATTGGGTACTTCTCCATTTAAAGTCAGGATGGAGGGAGTCGGGAGCTTCACTGTTTAAAATCAGTGAGGAGGGATTCTGAAGCTTCACCGTTTAAAATCAGTGAGGAGGGATTCTGAAGCTTCACTGTTTAAAATCAGTGAGGAGGGAGTCGGGAGTTTCACTGTTTAAAATCAGCGAGGATGGAGTCAGGAGTTTCACTGATTAAAATCAGCGAGGATGGAGTCAGGAGTTTCACTCTTTAAAATCAGTGAGGAGGGAGTCGGGAGTTTCACTGCTTAAAATCAGTGAGGAGGGAGTCGGGAGTGTCATTGTTTAAAATCAGCGAGGTGGGAGACGGGAGCTTCACTGTTTAAAATCAGTGAGGAGGGTGTCAGGAGTTTCACTGCTTAAAATCAGCAAGTAGGGGGTCAGGATCTTCACTGTTGAAATTTGGCCAGGAGGGAGTCGGGAGCTTCACTGTTTAAAATCACTGAGGAGGGAATCGGGAGCATCACTGTTTAAAACCAGCGAGGACGGAGTCATGAGCTTCAGAGTTTAAAATCAATGAGGAGGGAATCGGGAGCTTCAGTGTTTAAAATCAGCGAGGAGAGAGTCGGGAGCTTCACTGTTTGAAATCAGCGAGGAGGGAGTCGGGAACTTCACTGTTCAAAATCAGGAAATAGGGAGTCAGGAATTGCACTGTTTAAAATCAGTGAGGAGGGAGTCGGGAGTTTCACTGTTTAAAATCAGTGAGGAAAGAGTCGGGAGCTTCACTGTTTAAAATCAGTGATAGAGAGTGGGGAACTTCAGTGATTAAAATCAGGATGGAGGGAGTCGGCAGCTCAACACCTTAAAATTAGCGAGGATGGAGCCGGGAGCTTCACTGTTTAAAATCAGTGATAGAGAGTGGGGAACGTCAGTGATTAAAATCAGGATGGAGGGAGTCGGGAGCTCAACACCTTAAAATTAGCGAGGTGGGAGACGGGAGTTTCACTGTTTAAAATCAGTGAGGAGGGTGTCAGGAGATTCACTGCTTAAAATCAGCAACGAGGGAGTCAGGAACTTCACTGTTGAAATTCGGCCAGGAGGGAGTCGGGAGCTTCACTGTTTAAAATCACTGAGGAGGGAATTGGGAGCATCACTGTTTAAAATCAGCGAGGACGGAGTCATGAGCTTCAGAGTTTAAAATCAATGAGGAGGGAATCGGGAGCTTCAGTGTTTAAAATCAGCGAGGAGAGAGTCGGGATTTTCACTGTTTAAAATCAGCGAGGAAGGAGCCGGGAACTTCATGTCCAAAATCAGGAAGTAGGGAGTCAGGAATTACACTGTTTGAAATCAGCGAGGAGAGAGTTGGGAACTTCACTGGTTAAAATCAGAGAGGAGGGAGTCGGGAACTTCGCTGGTTAAAATCAGAGAGGAGGGAGTCGGGAGCTTCACTGTTTAAAATCAGTGAGCAGTGAGTCTGGATCTTCACTGTTTAAAATCAGCGAGCAGGGAGTCGGGAGCTTCATGTTTAAAATCAGTGAGGAGGGAGTCGGGAGCTTCACTGTTTAAAATCAGCGAGGAGGGAGTCGGAAGCTTCACTGTTTAAAATCAGTGAGGAGGGAGTCGGGAGCTTCACTGTTTAAAATCAGTGAAGAGAGAGTCGGGATCTTCACTGTTTAAAATCAGTGAGGAGTCGGGATCTTCACTGTTTAAAATCAGCAAGGAGGGAGTCGGGAGCTTCACTGTTTAAAATCAGTGATAGAGAGTGGGGAACTTCACTGTTTAAAATCAGCAAGAAGGGGGTCAGGAGCTTCACAGTTTGAAATCAGTGAGTGGGGAATTGGCAGTTTCACTGTTGAAATTCGGCCAGGAGGGATTCAGGAGTTTCACTGTCTAAAATCAGCGAGGAGTGAGCCGGGAGTTTTACTGTTTACAATCAGTGAGGAGGGAGCCGGGAGCTTCACTGTTTAAAATCAGTGAGGAGGGAGTCGGGAGCTTCACTGTTTAAAATCAGTGAGGAGGGACTCGGGAACTTCACTGTTTAAAATCAGCGAGGAGAGAGTCAGGAGTTTTACTGTTTATGATCAGTGAGGAGGGAGTCGGGAGTTTCACTGTTTAAAATCAGTGAGGAGGGTGTCAGGAGTTTCACTGCTTAAAATCAGCAAGGAGGGAGTCAGGAACTTCACTGTTGAAATTTGGCCAGGAGGGAGTCGGGAGCTTCACTGTTTAAAATCAGCGAGGAGGGAATTTGGAGCATTACTGTTTAAAATCAGTGAGGACGGAGTCATGAGCTTCAGAGTTTAAAATCAATGAGGAGGGAATCGGGAGCTTCAGTGTTTAAAATCAGCGAGGAGAGAGTCGGGATTTTCACTGTTTAAAATCAGCGAGGAGGGAGTCGGGAACTTCATGTCCAAAATCAGGAAGTAGGGAGTCAGGAATTACACTGTTTAAAATCAGCGAGGAGGGAGTCGGGAGCTTCACTGTTTAAAATCAGTGAGGAGCGAGTCTGGATCTTCACTGTTTAAAATCAGCGAGCAGGGAGTCGGGACCTTCACTGTTTAAAATCAGTGAGGAGTGAGTCGGGAGCTTCACTGTTTAAAATCAGCGAAGAGGGAGTCGGGAGCTTCACTGTTTAAAATCAGTGAGGAGGGAATCGGGAGCTTCACTGTTTAAAATCAGTGAAGAGAGAGTCGGGATCTTCACTGTTTAAAATCAGTGAGGAGGGAGTCGGGATCTTCACTGTTTAAAATCAGCGAGGAGGGAGTCGGGAGCTTCACTGCTTAAAATCAGTGAGGAGGGAATCGGGAGCTTCACTGTTTAAAATCAGTGAAGAGAGAGTCGGGATCTTCACTGTTTAAAATCAGTGAGGAGGGAGTCGGGATCTTCACTGTTTAAAATCAGCGAGGAGGGAGTCGGGAGCTTTACTGTTTAAAATCAGTGATAGAGAGTGGGGAACTTCAGTGATTAAAATCAGGATGGAGGGAGTCGGGAGCTCAACACCTTAAAATTAGCGAGGATGGAGCCGGGAGCTTCACTGCTTAAAATCAGTGATAGAAAGTGGAGAACTTCACTGTTTAAAATCAGCCAGAAGTGGGTCAGGAGCTTCACAGTTTGAAATCCGTGAGTGGGGAGTTGGCAGTTTCACTGTTGAAATTCGGCCAGGAGGGATTCGGGAATTTGACTGTTTAAAATCAGCGAGGAGGGAGCCGGGAGTTTTACTGTTTACAATCAGTGAGGAGGGAGCCGGGAGCTTCACTGTTTAAAATCAGTGAGGAGGGAGTCGGGAGCTTCACTGTTTAAAATCAGTGAGGAGGGACTCGGGAACTTCACTATTTAAAATCAGCGAGGAGAGAGTCAGGAGTTTCACTGTTTATGATCAGTGAGGAGGGAGTCGGGATTTTCACTGTTTAAAATCAGTGAGGAGGGTGTCAGGAGTTTCACTGCTTAAAATCAGCAAGGAGGGAGTCGAGAGTTTCACTGTTTATGATCAGTGAGGAGGGAGTCGGGAGCTTCACTGTTTAAAATCAGTGAGGAGGGAGTCGGGAGCTCCCAGCTTAAAATAAGGAAGCGGGGATTCGGGAACTTGCCTGGTTAAAATCAGGAAAGTGGGATTCGGGATTTGGGATACGCACTGTTTAAAAACAGTGAGGAGGGAATTGGGTACTTCTCCATTTAAAATCAGGATGGAGGGAGTTGGGAGCTTCACTGTTTAAAATCAGTGAGGAGAGAGTGCATAACTTCACTGTTTAAAATCAGGAAGTAGGGAGTCAGGAGATTCACTGTTTAAAATCAGTGAGGAGGGACTCGGGAACTTCACTATTTAAAATCAGCGAGGAGAGAGTCAGGAGTTTCACTGTTTATGATCAGTGAGGAGGGAGTCGGGAGCTTCACTGTTTAAAATCAGTGAGGAGAGAGTGCATAACTTCACTGTTTAAAATCAGGAAGTAGGGAGTCAGGAGATTCAATGTTTAAAATCAGCGAGGAGGGAGTCGAGAGCTTCACTGTTTAAAATCAGTGAGGAGGGAGTCGGGATTTCACTGTTTAAAATCAGTGAGGAGGGAGTCGGGAGCTTCACTGTTTAACATCAGTGAGGAGGGAGTCGGGACCTTCACTGTTTCAAATCAGCGAGGAGAGAGTCGGGAACTTCACTGTTTAAAATCAGTGATACAGAGTGGGAAACTTCAGTGATTAAAATCAGGATGGAGGGAGTCGGGAGCTCAACACCTTAAAATTAGTGAGGATGGAGCCGGGAGCTTCACTCCTTAAAATCAGTGATAGAGAGTGGGGAACTTCACTGTTTAAAATCAGCAAGAAGGGGGTCAGGAGCTTCACAGTTTGAAATCAGTGAGTGGGGAGTTGGCAGTTTCACTGTTGAAATTCGGCCAGGAGGGATTCAGGAGTTTCACTGTTTAAAATCAGCGAGGAGGGAGCTGGGAGTTTCACTGTTTAAAATCAGTGAGGAGGGAGTCGGGATCTTCACTGTTTAAAATCAGCGAGGAGGGAGTCGGGAGCTTTACTGTTTAAAATCAGTGATAGAGAGTGGGGAACTTCAGTGATTAAAATCAGGATGGAGGGAGTCGGGAGCTCAACACCTTAAAATTAGTGAGGATGGAGCCGGGAGCTTCACTGCTTAAAATCAGTGATAGAAAGTGGGGAACTTCACTGTTTAAAATCAGCCAGAAGTGGGTCAGGAGCTTCACAGTTTGAAATCCGTGAGTGGGGAGTTGGCAGTTTCACTGTTGAAATTCGGCCAGGAGGGATTCGGGAATTTGACTGTTTAAAATCAGTGAGGAGGGAGCCGGGAGTTTTACTGTTTACAATCAGTGAGGAGGGAGCCGGGAGCTTCACTGTTTAAAATCAGTGAGGAGGGAGTCGGGAGCTTCACTGTTTAAAATCAGTGAGGAGGGACTCGGGAACTTCACTATTTAAAATCAGCGAGGAGAGAGTCAGGAGTTTCACTGTTTATGATCAGTGAGGAGGGAGTCGGGAGCTTCACTGTTTAAAATCAGTGAGGAGGGTGTCAGGAGTTTCACTGCTTAAAATCAGCAAGGAGGGAGTCGAGAGTTTCACTGTTTATGATCAGTGAGGAGGGAGTCGGGAGCTTCACTGTTTAAAATCAGTGAGGAGGGAGTCGGGAGCTCCCAGCTTAAAATAAGGAAGCGGGGATTCGGGAACTTGCCTGGTTAAAATCAGGAAAGTGGGATTCGGGATTTGGGATACGCACTGTTTAAAAACAGTGAGGAGGGAATTGGGTACTTCTCCATTTAAAATCAGGATGGAGGGAGTTGGGAGCTTCACTGTTTAAAATCAGTGAGGAGAGAGTGCATAACTTCACTGTTTAAAATCAGGAAGTAGGGAGTCAGGAGATTCAATGTTTAAAATCAGCGAGGAGGGAGTCGAGAGCTTCACTGTTTAAAATCAGTGAGGAGGGAGTCGGGATTTCACTGTTTAAAATCAGTGAGGAGGGAGTCGGGAGCTTCACTGTTTAACATCAGTGAGGAGGGAGTCGGGACCTTCACTGTTTAAAATCAGCGAGGAGAGAGTCGGGAACTTCACTGTTTAAAATCAGTGATAGAGAGTGGGGAACTTCAGTGATTAAAATCAGGATGGAGGGAGTCGGGAGCTCAACACCTTAAAATTAGCGAGGATCGAGCCGGGAGCTTCACTCCTTAAAATCAGTGATAGAGAGTGGGGAACTTCACTGTTTAAAATCAACGAGAAGGGGGTCAGGAGCTTCACAGTTTGAAATCCGTGAGTGGGGAGTTGGCAGTTTCACTGTTGAAATTCGGCCAGGAGGGATTCGGGAATTTGACTGTTTAAAATCAGCGAGGAGGGAGCCGGGAGTTTTACTGTTTACAATCAGTGAGGAGGGAGCCGGGAGCTTCACTGTTTAAAATCAGTGAGGAGGGAGTCGGGAGCTTCACTGTTTAAAATCAGTGAGGAGGGACTCGGGAACTTCACTATTTAAAATCAGCGAGGAGAGAGTCAGGAGTTTCACTGTTTATGATCAGTGAGGAGGGAGTCGGGAGCTTCACTGTTTAAAATCACTGAGGAGGGAATTGGGAGCATCACTGTTTAAATTCAGTGAGGACGGAGTCATGAGCTTTAGAGTTTAAAATCAATGAGGAGGGAATCGGGAGCTTCAGTGTTTAAAATCAGCGAGGAGGGAGTCGGAAGCTTCACTGTTTAAAATCAGTGAGGAGGGAGTCGGGAGCTTTGCTGTTTAAAATCAGTGAGGAGGGAGTCGGATTTTAACTGTTTAAAATCAACGAGTAGGGAGTCGAATCCTTCACTGTTTAAAATCAGTGAGGAGGGAGTCGGGATTTCACTGTTTAAAATCAGCGAGGAGTCGGGAGCTTCACTGTTTAACATCAGTGAGGAGGGAGTCGGGAGCTTCACTGTTTAAAATCAACGAGTAGGGAGTCGGGAGCTTCACTGTTTAACATCAGTGAGGAGGGAGTTGGGAGCTTCACTGTTTAAAATCAGCGAGGAGAGAGTCGGGAGCTTCACTGTTTAAAATCAGTGATAGAGAGTGGGGAACTTCAGTGATTAAAATCAGGATGGAGGGAGTCTGGAGCTCAACACCTTAAAATTAGCGAGGATGAGCCGGGAGCTTCACTGCTTAAAATAAGTGATAGAAAGTGGGGAACTTCACTGTTTAAAATCAGCGAGAAGGGGGTCAGGAGCTTCGCAGTTTGAAATCCGTGAGTGGGGGGTTGGCAGTTTGACTGTTGAAATTCGGCCAGGAGGGATTCGGGAGTTTCACTGCTTAAAATCAGTGAGCAGGGAGTCGGGAGCTTCACTGTTTAAAATCAGTGAGGAGGGAGTCGGGAGCTTCACTGTTTAAAATCAGCGAGGCGGGAGTCGAGAGTTTCACTGTTTATGATCAGTGAGGAGGGAGTCGAGAGTTTCACTGTTTATGATCAGTGAGGAGGGAGTCGGGAGCTCCCAGCTTAAAATAAGGAAGCGGGGATTCGGGAACTTGCCTGGTTAAAATCAGGAAAGTGGGATTCGGGATTTGGGATACGCACTGTTTAAAATCAGCGAGGAGGGAATTGGGTACTTCTCCATTTAAAATCAGGATAGAGGGAGTCAGGAGCTTCACTGTTTAAAATCAGTGAGGAGAGAGTGCATAACTTCACTGTTTCAAATCAGGAAGTAGGGAGTCAGGAGATTCAATGTTTAAAATCAGCGAGGAGAGAGTGCATAACTTCAGTTTAAAATCAGGAAGTAGGGAGTCAGGAGATTCAATGATTAAAATCAGCGAGGAGGGAGTCGGGATTTCACTGTTTAAAATCAACGAGGAGGGAGTTGGATCTTAACTGTTTAAAATCAACGAGGAGGGAGTCGAGAGCTTAACTGTTTAAAATCAGTGAAGAGGGAGTCGGGATTTCACTGTTTAAAATCAACGAGGAGGGAGTCGGGAGCTTCACTGTTTAAAATCAGCGAGGAGAGAGTCGAGAGCTTCACTGTTTAAAATCAGTGAGGAGGGAGTCTGGATTTCACTGTTTAATATCAGTGAGGAGTGAGTCGGGAGCTTCACTGTTTAAAATCTGTGAGGATGGAGTCTGGAGCTCCAATCTTAAAATAAGGAGGCGGGGATTCGGGAACTTTCCAGGTCAAATTCAGGAAAGTGGGATTCGGGATTTGGGATACGCACTGTTTAAAATCAGCGAGGAGGGAATTGAGTACTTCTCCATTTAAAATCAGGATGGAGGGAGTCGGGAGCTTCACTGTTTAAAATCAGCAAGGAGAGAGTGCATAACTTCACTGTTTAAAATCAGGAAGCAGGGAGTCAGGAGATTCAATGTTTAAAATCAGCGAGGAGGGATTCGGGAGCTTCACTGTTTAAAATCAGCGAGGAGGGAGTCGGGATTTCACTGTTTATGATCAGTGAGGAGGGAGTCGGGAGTTTCACTGTTTAAAATCAGTGAGGAGTGTGTCAAGAGTTTCACTGCTTAAAATCATCAAGGAGGGAGTCAGGAACTTCACTGTTGAAATTCGCCCAGGAGGGAGTCGGGAGCATCACTGATTAAAATCACTGAGGAGGGAATTGGGAGCATCACTGTTTAAAATCAGCCAGGAGGGAATTGGGAGCATCACTGTTTAAAATCAGCGAGGATGGAGTCATGAGCTTCAGAGTTTAAAATCAATGAGGAGGGAATTGGGAGCTTCAGTGTTTAAAATCAGCGAGGAGAGAGTCGGGAGCTTCACTGTTTAAAATCACCGAGGAGGGAGTCAGGAACTTCACTGTTGAAATTAGCCCAGCAGGGAGTCGGGAGCATCACTGTTTAAAATCACTGAGGAGGGAATTGGGAGCATAACTGTTTAAAATCAGCCAGGAGGGAATTGGGAGCATCACTGTTTAAAATCAGCGAGGACGGAGTCATGAGCTTCAGAGTTTAAAATCAATGAGGAGGGAATCGGGAGCTTCAGTGTTTAAAATCAGCTAGGAGAGAGTTGGGATTTTCACTGTTTAAAATCAGCGAGGAGGGAATCGGGAGCTTCACTGTTTAAATTCAGTGAGGAGGGAGTCTGGATCCTCACTGTTCAAAATCAGCGAGGAGGGAGTCGGGAGGTTCACTGTTTAAAATCAGTGAGGAGGGAGTCGGGAGTTTCACTGTTTAAAATCAGCGAGGAGGGAGTAGGGAGCTTCACTGTTTAAAATCAGTGAAGAGAGAGTCGGGATCTTCACTGTTTAAAATCAGTGAGGAGGGAGTCGGATCTTAACTGTTTAAAATCAACGAGGAGGGAGTCGAGAGCTTCACTGTTTAAAATCAGTGAGGAGGGAGTCTGGAGCTCCCAGCTTAAAATAAGGAAGCGGGGATTCGGGAACTCGCCTGGTTAAAATCAGGAAAGTGGGATTCGGGATTTGGGATACGCACTGTTTAAAATCAGCGAGGAGGGAATTGGGTACTTCTCCATTTAAAATCAGGATGGAGGGAGTCGGGAGCTTCACTGTTTAAAATCAGTGAGGAGAGATTGCATAACTTCACTGTTTCAAATCAGGAAGTAGGGAGTCAGGAGATTCAATGTTTAAAATCAGCAAGGAAGGAGTGGGTACCTTCATTGTTGAAATTCGGCCAGGAGGGAGTTGGGAGCTTCACAGTTTAAAATCAGCGAGGAGGGAATCGCGAGCTTCACTGTTTAAAATCAGTGAGGAGGGAGTCGGGAGCTTCACTGTTTAAAATCAGTGAGGAGGGAGTCGGGAGCTTCACTGTTTAAAATCAGCGAGGAGAGAGTTGGGAGCTTCACTGTTTAAAATCAGTGATAGAGAGTGGGGAACTTCAGTGATTAAAATCAGGATGGAGGGAGTCGGGAGCTCAACACCTTAAAATTAGCGAGGAGGGAGCCGGGAGCTTCACTGCTTAAAATCAGTGATAGAAGGTGGGGAACTTCACTGTTTAAAATCAGCGAGAAGGGGGTGAGGAGCTTCACAGTTTGAAATCAGTGAGTGGGGAGTTGGCAGTTTCACTGTTGAAATTCGGCCAGGAGGGATTCAGGAGTTTCACTGTTTAAAATCAGCGAGGAGGGAGCCGGGAGTTTGACTGTTTAAAATCAGTGAGGAGGGAGTCGGGAGCTTCACTGTTTCAAATCAGTGAGGAGGAAGTCGGGAGCTTCACTGTTTAAAATCAGCGAGGAGGGAGTCGAGAGTTTCACTGTTTTTGATCAGTGAGGAGGGAGTCGGGAGCTTCACTGTTTAAAATCAGTGAGGAGGGAGTCTGGAGCTCCCAGCTTAAAATAAGGACGCGGGGATTCGGGAACGTGCCTGGTTAAAATCAGGAAAGTGGGATTCGGGATTTGGGATACGCACTGTTTCAAATCAGCGAGGAGGGAATTGGGTACTTCTCCATTTAAAATCAGGATGGAGGGAGTCGGGAGCTTCAGTGTTTAAAATCAGTGAGGAGAGAGTGCATAACTTCACTGTTTCAAATCAGGAAGTAGGGAGTCAGGAGATTCAATGTTTAAAATCAGTGAGGAGGGAGTCGGGAGCTTCACTGCTTAAAATCAGCAAGGAAGGAGTGGGTACCTTCATTGTTGAAATTCGGCCAGGAGGGAGTTGGGAGCTTCACAGTTTAAAATCAGCGAGGAGGGAATCGCGAGCTTCACTGTTTAAAATCAGTGAGGAGGGAGTCGAGAGCTTCACTGTTTAAAATCAGTGAGGAGGGAGTCGGGGTTTCACTGTTTAAAATCAGTGAGGAGGGAGTCGGGATTTCACTATTTAAAATCAGTGAGGAGGGAGTCGGGACCTTCACTGTTTAAAATCAGCGAGGAGGGAGTCGGGAGTTTCACTGTTTAAAATCAGCGAGGAAAGAGTCGGGAGCTTCACTGTTTAAAATCAGTGATAGAGAGTGGGGAACTTCAGTCATTAAAATCAGGATGGAGGGAGTCGGGAGCTCAACACCTTAAAATTAGCGAGGATGGAGCCGGGAGCTTCACTCCTTAAAATCAGTGATAGAGAGTGGGGAACTTCACTGTTTAAAATCAGCGAGAAGGGGGTCAGGAGCTTCACAGTTTGAAATTAGTGAGTGGGGAGTTGGCAGTTTCACTGTTGAAATTCATCCAGGAGGGATTCAGGAGTTTCACTGTTTAAAATCAGCGAGGAGGGAGCCGGGAGTTTTACTGTTTACAATCAGTGAGGAGGGAGCCGGGAGCTTCACTGTTTAAAATCAGTGAGGAGGGAGTCGGGAGCTTCACTGTTTAAAATCAGTGAGGAGGGACTCGGGAACTTCACTGTATAAAATCAGCGAGAAGAGAGTCAGGAGTTTCACTGTTTATGATCAGTGAGGAGGGTGTCAGGAGTTTCACTGCTTAAAATCAGCAAGGAGGGAGTCAGGAACTACACTGTTTAAAATCACTGAGGAGGGAATGGGGAGCATCACTGTTTAAAATCAGCGAAGACGGAGTCATGAGCTTCAGAGTTTAAAATCAATGAGGAGGGAATCGGGAGCTTCAGTGTTTAAAATCAGCGAGGAGAGAGTTGGGATTTTAACTGTTTAAAATCAGCGAGGAGGGAGTCGGGAACTTCATGTCCAAAATCAGGAAGTAGGGAGTCAGGAATTACACCGTTTAAAATCAGCAAGGAGGAAGTCGGGAGCTTCACTGTTTAAAATCAGTTAGGAAGGAGTCGGGAACTTCTCTGTTTAAAATCAGAGAGGAGGGAGTCGGGAACTTCACTGTTTAAAATCAGTGAGGAGGGAGTCGGGATCTTCACTGTTTAAAATCAGCGAGCAGGGCGTCGGGAGCTTCACTGTTTAAAATCAGTGAGGAGGGAGTCGGGAGCTTCACTGATTAAAATCAGCGAGGAGGGAGTCGGGAGCTTCACTGTTTAAAATCAGTGAGGAGGGAGTCGGGAGCTTCACTGTTTAAAATCAGTGAAGAGAGAGTCGGGATCTTCACTGTTTAAAATCAGTGATAGAGAGTGGGGAACTTCAGTGATTAAAATCAGGATGGAGGGAGTCGGGAGCTCAACACCTTAAAATTAGCGAGGATGGAGCAGGGAGCTTCACTGCTTAAAATCAGTGATAGAAAGTGGGGAACTTCACTGTTTAAAATCAACGAGAAGCGGGTCAGGAGCTTCACAGCTTGAAATCCGTGAGTGATGAGTTGGCAGTTTCACGGTTGAGATTCGGCCAGGAGGGATTCGGGAGTTTCACTGTTTAAAATCAGCGAGGAGGGAGCCGGGAGTTTCACTGTTTAAAATCAGTGAGGAGGGAGATGGGAGCTTCACTGTTTAAAATCAGTGAGGAGGGAGTCGGGAGCTTCACTGTTTAAAATCAGTGAGGAGGGAGTCGGGAGCTTCACTGTTTAAAGTCAGCGAGCAGGGAGTCGAGAGTTTCACTGTTTATGATCAGTGAGGAGGGAGTCGGGAGCTTCACTGTTTAAAATCAGTGACGAGGGAGTCCGGA
Source organism: Cetorhinus maximus (assembly GCF_964194155.1). Classification (NCBI taxonomy): domain Eukaryota; kingdom Metazoa; phylum Chordata; class Chondrichthyes; order Lamniformes; family Cetorhinidae; genus Cetorhinus; species Cetorhinus maximus. The sequence continues at coordinate 6,181,381 of NC_135883.1, read as the reverse complement.
GCTCCCAGTTTAAAATAAGGAAGCGGGGATTCGGGAACTTGCCTGGTTAAAATCAGGAAAGTGGGATTCGGGATTTGGGATACGCACTGTTTAAAATCAGCAAGGAGGGAATTGGGTACTTCTCCATTTAAAATCAGGATGGAGGGAGTCGGGAGCTTCACTGTTTAAAATCAGCGAGGAGAGAGTGCATAACTTCAGTGTTTTAAATCAGGAAGTAGGGAGTCAGGAGATTCTCTGTTTAAAATCAGTGAGGAGGGAGTCGGGATTTCACTATTTAAAATCAGTGAGGAGGGAGTCGGGAGCTTCACTGTTTAAAATCAGTGAGGAGGGAGTCGGGAGCTTCACTGTTTAAAATCAGTGAGGAGGGAGTCGGGAGCTTCACTGTTTAACATCAGTGAGGAGGGAGTCGGGAGCTTCACTGTTTAAAATCAGCGAGGAGGGAGTCGGGAGTTTCACTGGTTAAAATCAGCGAGGAGGGAGTCGGGAGTTTCACTGGTTAAAATCAGCGAGGAGAGAGTTGGGAGCTTCACTGTTTAAAATCAGTGATAGAGAGTGGGGAACTTCAGTCATTAAAATCAGGATGGAGGGAGTCGGGAGCTCAACACCTTAAAATTAGCGACGATGGAGCCGGGAGCTTCACTGCTTAAAATCAGTGATAGAAAGTGGGGAACTTCACTGTTTAAAATCAGCGAGAAGGGGGTCAGGAGCTTCACAGTTTGAAATCAGTGAGTGGGGAGTTGGCAGTTTCACTGTTGAAATTCGGCCAAGAGGGATTCGGGAGTTTCACTGTTTAAAATCAGCGAGGAGGGAGCCGGGAGTTTTACTGTTTACAATCAGTGAGGAGGGAGCCGGGAGCTTCACTGTTTAAAATCAGTGAGGAGGGAGTTGGGAGCTTTACTGTTTAAAATCAGTGAGGAGGGACTCGGGAACTTCACTGTTTAAAATCAGCGAGGAGAGAGTCAGGAGTTTCACTGTTTATGATCAGTGAGGAGGGAGTCGGGAGTTTCACTGTTTAAAATCAGTGAGGAGGGTGTCAGGAGTTTCACTGCTTAAAATCAGCAAGGAGGGAGTCGAGAGTTTCACTGTTTATGATCAGTGAGGAGGGAGTCGGGAGCTTCACTGTTTAAAATCAGTGAGGAGGGAGTCGGGAGCTCCCAGCTTAAATTAAGGAAGCGGGGATTCGGGAAGTTGCCTGGTTAAAATCAGGAAAGTGGGATTCGGGATTTGGGATACGCACTGTTTAAAATCAGTGAGGAGGGAATTGGGTACTTCTCCATTTAAAATCAGGATGGAGGGAGTCGGGAGCTTCACTGTTTAAAATCACTGAGGAGGGAATTGGGAGCATCACTGTTTAAAATCAGCGAGGACGGAGTCATGAGCTTCAGAGTTTAAAATCAATGAGGAGGGAATCGGGAGCTTCAGTGTTTAAAATCAGCGTGGAGCGAGTCGGGATTTTCACTGTTTAAAATCAGCTAGGAGGGAGTCGGGAATTTCACTGTTTATGATCAGTGAGGAGGGAGTCGGGAGTTTCACTGTTTAAAATCAGTGAGGAGAGTGTCAGGAGTTTCACTGCTTAAAATCAGCAAGGAGGGAGTCGAGAGTTTCACTGTTTATGATCACTGAGGAGGGTGTCGGGAGCTCCCAGCTTAAAATAAGGAAGCGGGGATTCGGGAACTTTCCTGGTTAAAATCAGGAAAGTGGGATTCGGGATTTGGGTTACGCACTGTTTCAAATCAGCGAGGAGGGAATTGGGTACTTCTCCATTTAAAATCAGGATGGAGGGAGTCGGGAGCTTCACTGTTTAAAATCAGTGAGGAGAGAGTGCATAACTTCACTGTTTCAAATCAGGAAGTAGGGAGTCAGGAGATTCAATGTTTAAAAACAGTGAGGAGGGAGTCGGGAGCTTCACTGCTTAAAATCAGCAAGGAGGGAGTGGGTACCTTCATTGTTGAAATTCGTCCAGGAGGGAGTTGGGAGCTTCACAGTTTAAAAACAGCGAGGAGGGAATCGCGAGCTTCACTGTTTAAAATCAGTGAGGAGGGAGTCGGATCTTAACTGATTAAAATCAACGAGGAGGGAGTCGAGAGTTTCACTGTTTAAAATAAGTGAGGAGGGAGTCGGGAGCTTCACTGTTTAAAATCAGTGAGGAGGGAGTCGGGAGCTTCACTGTTTAACATCAGTGAGGAGGGAGTCGGGAGCTTCACTGTTTAAAATCAGCGAGGAGAGAGTCGGGAGCTTCACTGTTTAAAATCAGTGATATAGAGCGGGGAACTTCAGTGATTAAAATCAGGATGGAGGGAGTCGGGAGCTCAACACCTTAAAATTAGCGAGGATGGAGCCGGGAGCTTCACTGCTTAAAATCAGTGATAGAAGGTGGGGAACTTCACTGTTTAAAATCAGCGAGAAGGGGGTCAGGAGCTTCACAGTTTGAAATCCGTGAGTGGGGAGTTGGCAGTTTCACTGTTGAAATTCGGCCAGGAGGGATTCAGGAGTTTCACTGTTTAAAATCAGCGAGGAGGGAGTCGGGAGCTTCACTGTTTCAAATCAGTGAGGAGGGAGTCGGGAGCTTCACTGTTTAAAATCAGCGAGGAGGGAGTCGAGAGTTTCACTGTTTATGATCACTGAGGAGGGAGTCGGGAGCTTCAGTGTTTAAAATCAGTGAGGAGGGAGTCTGGAGCTCCCAGCTTAAAATAAGGACGCGGGGGTTCGGGAACTTTCCTGGTTAAAATCAGGAAAGTGGGATTCGGGATTTGGGATACGCACTGTTTCAAATCAGCGAGGAGGGAATTGGGTACTTCTCCATTTAAAATCAGGATGGAGGGAGTCGGGAGCTTCACTGTTTAAAATCAGCGAGGAGAGAGTGCATAACTTCACTGTTTCAAATCAGGAAGTAGGGAGTCAGGAGATTCAATGTTTAAAATCAGCGAGGAGGGAGTCGGGAGCTTCACTGCTTAAAATCAGCAAGGAAGGAGTGGGTACATTCATTGTTGAAATTCGGCCAGGAGGGAGTTGGGAGCTTCACAGTTTAAAATCAGCGAGGAGGGAATCGCGAGCTTCACTGTTTAAAATCAGTGAGGAGGGAGTCGAGAGCTTCACTGTTTAAAATCAGTGAGGAGGGAGTCGGGATTTCACTGTTTAAAATCAGTGAGGAGGGAGTCGGGATTTCACTGTTTAAAATCAGTGAGGAGGGAGTCGGGACCTTCACTGTTTAAAATCAGCGAGGAGGGAGTCGGGAGTTTCACTGTTTAAAATCAGCGAGGAAAGAGTCGGGAGCTTCACTGTTTAAAATCAGTGATAGAGAGTGGGGAACTTCAGTGATTAAAATCAGGATGGAGGGAGTCGGGAGCTCAACACCTTAAAATTAGCGAGGATGGAGCCGGGAGCTTCACTCCTTAAAATCAGTGATAGAGAGTGGGGAACTTCACTGTTTAAAATCAGCGAGAAGGGGGTCAGGAGCTTCACAGTTTGAAATCAGTGAGTGGGGAGTTGGCAGTTTCACTGTTGAAATTCGGCCAGGAGGTATTCAGGAGTTTCACTGTTTAAAATCAGCGAGGAGGGAGCCGGGAGCTTCACTGTTTAAAATCAGTGAGGAGGGAGTCGGGAGCTTCACTGTTTCAAATCAGTGAGGAGGGAGTCGGGAGCTTCACTGTTTAAAATCAGTGAGGAGGGACTCGGGAACTTCACTGTTTAAAATCAGCGAGGAGAGTCAGGAGTTTCACTGTTTATGATCAGTGAGGAGGGAGTCGGGAGTTTCACTGTTTGAAATCTGTGAGGAGGGTGTCAGGAGTTTCACTGCTTAAAATCAGCAAGGAGGGAGTCGAGAGTTTCACTGTTTATGATTACTGAGGAGGGAGTCGAGAGCTCCCAGCTTAAAATAAGGAAGCGGGGATTCGGGAAGTTGCCTGGTTAAAATCAGGAAAGTGGGATTCGGGATTTGGGATACGCACTGTTTCAAATCAGCGAGGAGGGAATTGGGTACTTCTCCATTTAAAATCAGGATGGAGGGAGTCGGGAGCTTCACTGTTTAAAATCAGTGAGGAGAGAGTGCATAACTTCACTGTTTCAAATCAGGAAGTAGGGAGTCAGGAGATTCAATGTTTAAAATCAGCGAGGAGGGAGTCGGGAGCTTCACTGTTTAAAATCAGCAAGGAGGGAGTGGGTACCTTCATTGTTGAAATTCGGCCAGGAGGGAGTTGGGAGCTTCACAGTTCAAAATCAGCAAGGAGGGAATCGCGAGCTTCACTGTTTAAAATCAACGAGGAGGGAGTCGAGAGTTTCACTGTTTAAAATAAGTGAGGAGGGAGTCGGGAGCTTCACTGTTTAAAATCAGCGAGGAGGGAGTCGGGAGCTTCACTGTTTAACATCAGTGATAGAGAGTGGGGAACTTCAGAGATTAAAATCAGGATGGAGGGAGTCGGGAGCTCAACACCTTAAAATTAGCGAGGATGGAGCCGGGAGCTTCACTGCTTAAAATCAGTGGTAGAGAGTGGGGAACTTCACTGTTTAAAATCAGCGAGAAGGGGGTCAGGAGCCTCACAGTTTGAAATCAGTGAGTGGGGAGTTGGCAGTTTCACTGTTGAAATTCGGCCAGGAGGGATTCATGAGTTTCACTGTTTAAAATCAGCGAGGAGGGAGCCGGGATTTTCACTGTTTAAAATCAGTGAGGAGGGAGTCGGGAGCTTCACTGTTTCAAATCAGTGAGGAGGGACTCGGGAGCTTCACTGTTTAAAATCAGTGAGGAGGGACTCGGGAACTTCACTGTTTAAAATCAGCGAGGAGAGAGTCAGGAGTTTCACTGTTTATGATCAGTGAGGAGGGAGTCGGGAGTTTCACTGTTTAAAATCAGTGAGGAGGGTGTCAGGAGTTTCACTGCTTAAAATCAGCAAGGAGGGAGTCGAGAGTTTCACTGTTTAAAATCAGTGAGGAGGGAGTCTGGAGCTCCCAGCTTAAAATAAGGAAGCGGAGATTCAGGAACTTGCCTGGTTAAAATCAGGAAAGTGGGATTCGGGATTTGGGATACGCACTGTTTCAAATCAGCGAGGAGGGAATTGGGTACTTCTCCATTTAAAATCAGGATGGAGGGAGTCGGGAGCTTCAGTGTTTAAAATCAGCGAGGAGAGAGTGCATAACTTCACTGTTTCAAATCAGGAAGTAGGGAGTCAGGAGATTCAATGTTTAAAATCAGCGAGGAGGGAGTCGGGAGCTTCACTGCTTAAAATCAGCAAGGAAGGAGTGGGTACCTTCATTGTTGAAATTCGGCCAGGAGGGAGTTGGGAGCTTCACAGTTTAAAATCAGCGAGGAGGGAATCGCGAGCTTCACTGTTTAAAATCAGTGAGGAGGGAGTCGAGAGCTTCACTGCTAAAATCAGTGAGGAGGGAGTCGGGATTTCACTGTTTAAAATCAGTGAGGATGGAGTCGGGATTTCACTATTTAAAATCAGTGAGGAGGGAGTCGGGACCTTCACTGTTTAAAATCAGCGAGGAGGTAGTCGGGAGTTTCACTGGTTAAAATCAGCGAGGAAAGAGTCGGGAGCTTCACTGTTTAAAATCAGTGATAGAGAGTGGGGAACTTCAGTGATTAAAATCAGGATGGAGGGAGTCGGGAGCTCAACACCTTAAAATTAGCGAGGATGGAGCCGGGAGCTTCACTCCTTAAAATCAGTGATAGAGAGTGGGGAACTTCACTGTTTAAAATCAGCGAGAAGGGGGTCAGGAGCTTCACAGTTTGAAATCAGTGAGTGGGGAGTTGGCAGTTTCACTGCTGAAATTCGGCCAGGAGGTATTCAGGAGTTTCACTGTTTAAAATCAGCGAGGAGGGAGCCGGGAGTTTTACTGTTTACAATCAGTGAGGAGGGAGCCGGGAGCTTCACTGTTTAAAATCAGTGAGGAGGTACTCGGGAACTTCACTGTTTAAAATCAGCGAGGAGAGAGTCAGGAGTTTCACTGTTTATGATCAGTGTGGAGGGAGTCGGGAGTTTCACTGTTTAAAATCAGTGAGGAGGGTGTCAGGAGTTTCACTGTTTAAAATCAGCGAGGTGGGAGACGGGAGTTTCACTGTTTAAAATCAGTGAGGAGGGTGTCAGGAGTTTCACTGCTTAAAATCAGCAAGGACGGGGTCAGGATCTTCACTGTTGAAATTCGGCCAGGAGGGAGTCGGGAGCTTCACTGTTTAAAATCACTGACGAGGGAATCGGGAGCATCACTGTTTAAAATCAGCGAGGACGGAGTCATGAGCTTCAGAGTTTAAAATCAATGATGCGGGAATCGGAAGCTTCAGTGTTTAAAATCAGCGAGGAAGGAGTCGGGAACTTCACAGTTTAAAATCAGTGAGGAGGGAGTCGGGAGCTTCACTGTTTAAAATCAGCGAGGAGAGAGTCGGGATCTTCAATGTTTAAAATCAGTGGGGAGGGAGTTGGGAGCTTCACTGTTTAAAATCAGTGAGGAGGGAGTCGGGAGCTTCACTGTTCAAAATCAGGAAGTAGGGAGTCAGGAATTGCACTGTTTAAAATCAGCGAGGAGGGAGTCGGGAGCTTCACTGTTTAAAATCAGTGAGGAAGGAGTCGGGAGTTTCACTGTTTAAAATCAGCGAGGAGGGAGTCGGGAGCTTCACTGTTTAAAATCAGCGAGGAGGGAGTCGGGAACTTCACTGTTTAAAATCAGTGAGGAGGGAGTCGGGAGCTTCACTGTTTAAAATTAGTGAGGAGGGAATCGGGAGCTTCACTGTTTAAAATCAGCGAGGAGGGAGTCGAGAGTTTCACTGTTTATGATCAGTGAGGAGGGAGTCGGGAGCTTCACTGTTTAAAATTAGTGAGGAGGGAGCCGGGAGCTCCCAGCTTAAAATAAGGAAGTGGGGATTCGGGAAGTTGCCTGGTTAAAATCAGGAAAGTGGGATTCGGGATTTGGGATACGCACTGTTTAAAATCAGTGAGGAGGGAATTGGGTACTTCTCCATTTAAAATCAGGATGGAGGGAGTCGGGAGCTTCACTGTTTAAAATCAGCGAGGAGAGAGTGCATAACTTCACTGTCTAAAATCAGGAAGTAGGGAGTCAGGAGATTCAATGTTTAAAATCAGTGAGGAGGGAGTCGGGAGCTTCACTGTTTAAAATCAGTGAGGAGGGAGTCGGGATTTCACTGTTTAAAATCAGTGAGGAGGGAGTCGGGAGCTTCACTGTTTAACATCAGTGAGGAGGGAGTCGGGAGCTTCACTGTTTAAAATCAGTGAGGAGGGAGTCGGGATTTCACTGTTTAAAATCAGTGAGGAGGGAGTCGGGAGCTTCACTGTTTAACATCAGTGAGGAGGGAGTCGGGAGCTTCACTGTTTAAAATCAGCGAGGAGGGAGTCGGGAGCTTCACTGTTTAAAATCAGCGACGAGAGAGTCGGGAGCTTCACTGTTTAAAATCAGTGATAGAGAGTTGGGAACTTCACTGTTTAAAATCAGCGAGAAGGGGGTCAGGAGCTTCAGAGTTTGAAATCAGTGAGTGGGGAGTTGGTAGTTTCACTGTGTAAAATCAGCAAGGAGAGAATCTGTAGCTTCACTGTATAAATTCAGCGAGGAGACAGTGGGGAATTTCACTGTTTAAAATCAGGGAGGAGGGAGTCGGGAGTTTCACTGTTAAAAATCAGGGAGGAGGGCGTCGGGAGCTTCACTGTTTAAAATCAGCGAGGAGAGAGTTGGGAGCTATACTGTTTAAAATCAGCGAGGAGAGAGTCGGGAGCTTTACTGTTTAAAATCAGCGAGGTGGGAGTCGGGAGGTTCAGTGTTTAAAATCAATGAAGAGGGAGTCGAGAGCTTCACTGTTTAAAATCAGCGAGGAGGGAGTCGGGAGCTTCACTGTTTAAAATCAGCGAGGAGGCTGTCTGGAGCTTCACTGTCTAAAATCAGTGAGGTGGGATTCGGGAACTTAATTCTCTAAAATCAGTGAGGAGAGATTCTGGAGTTGCGCTGTTTAAAATCAGAAAGGAGGGAGCCGGAAGCTCCGTGCTTAAAATCAGGAAGCGGGAAGTTGGGAGCTTCACTGTTTAAAATCAGGAATGAGGGGAATTGGGAGTTTCAATCTTTAAAATCAGTGAGGATGGAATCAGGAGATTCAGTGTTTAGAATCACCGAAGAGGGATTCGTTAGCTTCACTCTTTAAAATCAGTGAGGAGGCAGTCGGGAGCTTCACTGTTTAAAATCAGCGAGGAGGGAGTCGGGAGCTTCACTGTTTAAATTCAGCGAGGAGAAAGTGGGGAACTTCACTGTTTAAAATCAGCGAGGAAGGAGTCGGGAGCTTCACTGTTTAAAATCAGCGAGGAGAGAGTCGGGAGTTTTGTTGTTTAAAATCAGAAAGGAGGGAATCGGAAGCTCCCTGCTTTAAATCAGGAAGCGGGGAGTCGGAAGTTGGGATACTCACTGTTTAAAATCAGAGAAGGGCAGTCGTGTTCTTCTCCGTTTAAAATCAGGAAAGAGGGTTTCGAAAGCTTCACTGTTTAAAATCAGGAAGGAGGGATTTGGGAGATTCACTGCTTAGAATTAGCGTGGAGAGAGTCGGGTGATTCACTGTTTAAAATCAGGCAGAAGGGAGTCAGGAGATTCACTGTTTAAAATCAGGACGGATAGAGTCGGCGGATTCCTTGTTTAAAATCAGGACGGATAGAGTCGGCGAATTCCTTGTTTAAAATCAGGACGGATAGAGTCGGCGAATTCATTGTTTAAAATCAGGACGGATAGAGTCGGCGGATTCCTTGTTTAAAATCAGCGAGGATTGAGTCGGGTGATTCAATGTTTAAAATCAGTGAGGATTGAGTCGGGTGATTCAATGTTTAAAATCAGTGAGGAGTGAGTCGGGTGATTCAATGTTTAAAATCAGCGAGGATTGAGTCGGGTGATTCAATGTTTAAAATCAGTGAGGATTGAGTCGGGTGATTCAATGTTTAAAATCAGTGAGGATTGAGTCGGGAGCTTCACAGTTTCAAATCAGTGAGGAGGGAGTCTGGACCTTCATTGTTTAAAATCAGCGAAGAGGGAGTCAGTCGGCAGTTCCACTGTTTAAAATGACAAAGGAGGGAGTCGGGGACGTCTCTTTTTAAAACTGGGGCAGAGTTTTCGGGTAAAATGCCGTGCGGTGATGTTGGGTGTGCGCCACGATGTCTCCAGGCCTCATTCTGATCCTCAAAGGTCTATTAAGGCCATTTAAAAACTAATTAAAGTAATTAATTGAGCTGCCCGTCCAACCCTAAGGTTGTTGGGCAGGCGAAGAGCCCAGGCGGCCTTCGTATTTATCATGAAACCTCATCCACGGGCGGGATGAGGTTTCATGAAGGGTTTGGAAATTAAACAAATGTTTTTATTTAAGTTCATTGACATGTCACAGCTCATGTGACACTGTCGCATGAGGGGACATGTCTTAAAGTTTTTTTTTTGATTAAAATTTGAAAAGATCACACTGATCTTCCTGAGGCAGCTCTGTGCCTTAGGGAGACTTCTGTACTCTTTACCGTGCATGCGTGAAAGAGAGCAGGCCCTGGCTCTCCCTCCTCCCCTCGCCCACAGAGGGAGGGCACAGCACTACTCGGGGCGCGTCACGCTGGGCTGGCCTTACTTGGCCCAACTGCGCAAAATGGCAGCGCCCAGCGATCGTGGGCGATTATCAGCTGTGTGCACGCCCGCGCCCGCACAATCTCCCCCCGATGGGAAGAAGATTCTCCCCCAGGAATTAGCGAGTCGGGAGCTGCACTGCTTAAAATCAGGAAGCAGGGAATTGGGAGCTTCACTGTTTAAAATCAGCGAGGAGGGAGTCGGGAAATTCACTGTTGAAATTCGGCAAGGAGTGAGTCGGGAGCTTCACTGTTTAAAATCAGTGAGGAGAGAGTCGGGAGCTTCACTGTTTAAAATCAGCGAGGAGGGAATCGGGAGCTTCACTGTTTAAAATCAGCGAGGAGGGAGTCGGGAGCTTCACTGTTTAAAATCAGCGAGGAGGGAGTCGGGAACATCATTGTTTAAAATCAGCGAGGAGGGAGTCGGGAACTTCACTGTTTAAAATCAGCGAGGAGGGAGTCGGGAACTTCACTGTCTAAAATCAGCGAGGAGGGAGTGGGGAAATTCACTGTTGAAATTCGGCCAGAAAGGATTCGGTAACTTTGCTGTTTAAAATCAGCGAGGAGGGAATTGGGAGCTTCACTGTTTAAAATCAGCGAGGAGTCGGGATTTCACTGTTTAAAATCAGCGCGGAGTCGGGATTTCGCTGTTTAAAATCAGTGAGGAGGGAGTCGGGAGCTTCTCTGTTTAAAATCAGCGAGGAGGGAGTTGGGATTTCACTGTTTAAAATCAGTGAGGAGGGAGTCGGGAGCTTCTCTGTTTAAAATCAGCGAGGAAGGAGTCGGGATTTCACTGTTTAAAATCAGTGAGGAGAGAATCGGGAGTTTCACTGTTTAAAATCAGCGAGGAGGGAGTCGGGAGTTTCACTGTTTAAAATCAGCGAGGAGAGAATCGGGAGTTTCACTGTTTAAAATCAGCGAGGACGGAATCGGGAGCTTCACTGTTTAAAATCAGCGAGGAGGGAATCGGGAGCTTCACTGTTTAAAATCAGCGAGGAGGGAGTCGGGATTTCACTGTTTAAAATCAGTGAGGAGAGAATCGGGAGTTTCACTGTTTAAAATCAGCGAGGAGGGAGTCGGGAGTTTCACTGTTTAAAATCAGTGAGGAGAGAATCGGGAGTTTCACTGTTTAAAATCAGCGAGGACGGAATCGGGAGCTTCACTGTTTAAAATTGGTGAGGAGGGAATCGGGAGCTTCACTGTTTAAAATCAGCGAGGAGGGAGTGGGGAAATTCACTGTTGAAATTCAGCCAGGAGGGATTCGGGAGCCTCAGAGTTTAAAATCAGTGGCAGAATCTTTCATTCAGCATGAGGGGGCGGGCTCGACACACCAATGCGTAAAATGATGGGCGATGATGTTGGGTGTGCGTCCCGACATCACCATGCGCCATCGCAATATTCCGGAAGGCGCGCGCACTATGAGTTCCGAGGTGTGCCCGCCATTAAGTAACGGGCCAGTTAAGGCTCTGGAGGCAGCGATTGAAGACAATGTTTCGCAGCCCGTGCGATTTTCAGTCCATCGCACAGGCGCAACGGGCAGGCCACATTTTTAGAACCTCATCCAAGGGCGGGGTAAGAGGGGTGAGTGAGCTTACTAATGGCGAGTTGTTAGAACTTTAGCTTATTACTCACTGCTACTTGCTTGTGTGAACAGGGTAACTTCATTTCGCTTCAGAGCTGCTTTGACAGGAATAAGAGGCTTCAGTTCAGGACTCTGGGTGAATCTTAACATTTGGGGCCTTCCAGGTATCAGACAGCCTTCCCTTACCCGGGTAATGGGGATTGTGGTCTCCGCTGGAGGCACCTCCTCTGAGGAGGAAGAAAGGGCCAGAAGGGGGAGGAGGCCAGGTTCCCTTTTCAGTCTCCAGGGGAGCCACCTGTGGGAGGACAGGCGCAGGCACAAAGGGCTTAGGGCCAACAGGAAGCACAAGGTGGAAGGGGCCGCAGAAGACGCCACTATCCTGTTGCCAGGGTTTACAGGCGGCGAAGCAGCTACCTCAATATGTCTGAGGTGCAGTGCCGAAGGAGGCTCCGCCTCTCAAGGGAGACAATGACCTCCATCTGTCAGATGATTGGCCCTGAGTTCAGCTCCGACTGTGTAGGTGGACATCCCATGCCAGTGCTGCTGAAGGTCAAGGTTGCCCTCAACTACTATACATCCATCTCTTTCCAGGGGTCAGTAGGTGATCTTTGTGGAGTCTCCCAATTAGCTGTCCACAGTTGTGTCAAGCTGGTGACAGACGCTCTGTTTCGGCATGCATTGACTTTCATTATCTACCACTCAGATGAGGCCAGCCAGACACAGTGAGCCAGAGGCTTCGCGGCCATTGCTGGCTTCCCCCGTGTCCAGGGTGCTATAGACTGTACACATGTGGCCATCAAGGCACCAGCAGGTGAGCCCGGTGCCTTCGTCAACAGGAAGGGCTTCCACTCCATGAACGTGCAGATAGTGTGCGATCACAGGATGCTGATTCTACAAGTCTGTGCAAGGTACCCAGGCAGCTCCCACGACACCTACGTCCTCAGACACTCCCAGGTGCCGGGGCTCTTCAGTGCTCCAGCCCGGCTGGATGGATGGCTGCTGGGTGACAAGGGCTATCCCCTCAGAAGGTGGCTCATGACGCCTCTCCGCCATCCAAGAACAGAAGCTGAGCAGCGGTACAATAGGAGCCACGGCACCACAAGGGCTGTGGTGGAGAGAACCATCAGTCTTCTCAGATGCACTTCCGATGCCTGGGCCGTTCAGGGGGCGCACTCCAGTACCCCCCAGATCGTGTCTCAGTGATTGTGGTTGCATGCTGCACTCTACACAATTTGGCGCTGGAAAGGGGCGACACAGTGGGGGAAGAAGATGTTGGTGCAACTGCTCTGGTTGCACACGATGAGTCCAGTAGTGAGTCCGAGGACGAGCACGCTCAGGAGAACACTGAGGGGATAGACGCTGACCTGGGCAACCTCCAGGGAGGTAAGGACACCCGGGAGGCTTTGATCCTTCAGCTAGTCCACCAAAGGTGAACCACCAACACATACAAGGGCTGCAGGTTCCATACTCGATACCTGAAAGCAACATTTGCCTGGCCAGCAACATGCACTATGTGCGATTTCAATAAAGTTCAATGACAAACAAGTCACTCATACCATCAAGGGTTACCCTTCACCTGCAGAACTAATGAAGCACCCAGAGGCTTGTTTAGAACCAACACATTTAATGATTTTCTTGACATACAGAAATTAAAGTAAATGAAAGGGTGTTGAACAGCACACCAACTTAACATTAACTTACACATGGGACAAAAGAAAACCACTAGTGATAAACCGTGTTGTGCCTAAGGTGCTTTAAGTTTACGCTTGTGGGTGCTATGTCGAGGTGCTCCCCCCTCGCTGACACTGCCATTGGAGACAGCCTGCTCACTCTGCTGTCCTGCTGGCCTTGATGACCTTGGCGGGTATCATCTGGCCTGTGGAGCCTGTGCTGGCCCCGACTGGGAGGAAGAGGCCAGTGGCACAGCTGGCATCTCCCCCGTCGCCGCAGCCTCAACAGATGCCATGGTTACTGGCAGAGGGGCGGAGGAGCTGCTGCCCTCATCCGGAGCGCCCTGAGAGGAGTCCACAGAGACAACAAGCAGCTCGTGCGCCAACGTGAGGTCACTTCGGACCTCCCTGCTCACCATTGTTGGATGGGCACCGAGCTGGGATACTGGGTGCCCAACCCATCTGCCACACTGACACTGACCACCTGAGGTCATTGCCGGTGTGAGGGTTTGCAGGTCAGCGCGCATCCCCAGGAAGCTCTGATTTTTCTCCTGGAGGAGCCTCTCCATGAGGGTCGCCTCTCTCTCCATGAGGGTCGCCTCTCTCTCCATGGAGGGGGCAGTGCGCTCAGCCATGAGGGTCATTGCATTGCTGATGGTCCGCATGGATTCCTCCATCACGGAGACCATGGCACGCATTCCCTCATGTATCTCCATCAGACCCTCCCGCACACCCTGCTGGACTTCCAGCGTCTGCTGCCTCAGGGACGACTCCAGTGGCTCATCATCAGCCACCGACTGAGCATGTTCCTGGTCCCCAGCAGCCCTCCGACTGCCGTCGCTCTGGGCACTCTCTGTCTCCACCTGCACCTCAAGCGAGTGTGAAGTGCCCTCACCACTGTGCCCCGGGACACTAGCTGACGATCCCATTCCCACCGAGGTGCTGGTATCTGCGCTGGTGCCTGCCTGGCTGAGAGGGTGGGATGCTGGTGCGTTTATGTCTTCTGTGCCCCCAGGGGTCAGCGGCGGTCCCTCTGCCTCCTGAGTCCGGGCTGCTCTGGTGAGGCTGAAAGGAAGAACAGGGACATTTGATGAGTTGAAGCCATTACACTGTTAATGTGCATTCCTGGCCCCCGGATCAGGGTGCGCTCGTTTTTCCATAATCATTGGGGATTCCATGTTGGAGGCTGAATTCAATATACAGTCAACATTGGAATGGTTACAATGACAGACATTGTGACCTCAGGGCACGGCACTCTTACCTCCCCCTGGCACCCCAACCTCACCACGGCCGGTTAACCTGGGCACATGGCGCCCCTCCAGATCCAGTGCCTCCTGCTTGTATTTGGTGATGATGAGAAGGTGGGGCTGCCCTCCGCCAGTCCACAGCCGCTCTGCATTATTGTGGGCTGTCTTCTCCTGGAAGGAGAGGGGAGCATTGATTAGTCCACCCTGTACCTGCAGCACCATTGCAGCCTGGCCAACCCCAGCTGAGGAAAACCTTGCAGGGCTCATCCGATTCGTGAATCTGGAGCCGCCGTACACTCACTCCAAGCAACCAGGGCTGACCCCCTTGCCCAGATGCTGCCTCCATCACATTTGACACTCTCATTCTAAGAACCTCCAAAGCCACAAACACTACCACCTGGAAGGACAAGAGCACCAAATAGATGGGAACACCGCCACCTGGAAGTTCCGCTCCAAGTCACTCACCATTCTGAACTTGGAAATGTATCACCGCTCCTTCACTGTCACTGGGTCCAAATCCTGGAACTCGCCCCCTAACAGCGCCACGGGTGTACCTGCAACAGATTCAGTGGTTCAAGAAGGCAGCTCACCACCACCTTCTCACGGGCAACTAGGGATGGGCAATAAATGCTGGACCAGCCAGCGACACCCACATTCTGTGAATGAATGAATAAAAAAACAAAATTCTGAGCTGCCGGGGGGGCGGGGAGTGGGGTGTGGGGGGTGCGACCTATCTGCTGTGCTAAGTGACCCAGGCCAACACGGTACTCACCCTTTCCGACCGCAGGAGGTCATTAAACTGCTTGCGGCCCTGCACTCTGGTGCGTCTCACCACACCGTGGGAGCTGACCCGTAATGCCACCTCCTCCCAGGCACGTTTTGTTAGGCGGGGGGGCCTCCTCCTCCCATCACGTTGGCGTGCTGCCACCTCCTCGAGCAGGGCAGCGAGGCACTCATCCGAAAACCTCGGGGCCGATTGCCCCACCGACCTGCCCTCCTGCCTGGCCTGCTCTCCGAAGACGTTCTCCATCGTGGCGCTCCCGACCGAAATCAGTGGCAGCCTGAGGGCGGCTGCCTGCGCTGTTTTTGAACAGGCCCCCGGGTCGCCATTGGACCCGGTTTACATTGGCCTCCCACCCCCGCCTGCCCCTTCCCACTGATCCCGGGTGCCACGATTTACCTTTGGCAGGCCTTCATTGGCCTGCCCGTGTGAAATGGCAGTGCGGAGCTGATCGGCTCCATGCCCGCCCCTGACCGCTCCCGCCAAGCCCGCCCACCATATGAAAAGTTCTGCCCCTGGAAGGAGGGAGGCGGGAGCTTGACGGTTTAAAGCCAGTGAGGAGAGAGTGAGGAATGCAGACATTTCAGCTGCTGAAGAAATTGAGTGAAAAAAGCAACTGTGATTTCACAGGAAGCTACTAAATTGATTGGCTGGTAAGTGCTTGGCGTAAGGGTTTGGGTGTTAATAGCTAGCTTAGGGCACCAGGGTTAAGGTATATGTATAAATAAAAGGAAGCGAAACTCTAAAATTTAATAAAAAATAAAATATTTAAAATGAATACTTAAAACAATTAAGAAACGCATAACATTTAGTTGTAGTTGGTGCTAGCATTCAACAAGTACAGTATATTGTAGTATACATAGGAATTATCCTAAGAAAATAATTAAAATAAATTAACTAAATAACATAAGTAACAATGGGAGGACCAGTGTTATGTTGCAGCTGTGAAATGTGGGGGCTTTTGGATGCCCAGTTGATCCTGGAGAAACACGTCTGCAGGAAGTGTAAGCACCTAGAGGAATTCCAGATTAGGATTACTGATCTTGGAGCTAAACTGCAGACTCTGCATAACATAAGGGAGGAGGAGAAATACCTGGACACTGTTCCAGAAGACGGTCACACCTCTTTGAATAGGGTCGTCTGTTTTGGTCAGCAGTGAGGGGCAGGAGGATGTGACTGTCAATGAGGCAGATAAAGGGACCGAGCAGACAGTAGGAAGGAGCCTCAGGCTTTGCAATTGTCAAACTGGTTTGAAGAGCTCACAACCTGTTTGGACGAAAGTGAAGCTGAAGCTGGATGAGCAGACTGGCCAGAGCACCATTGTACAGGAAGCCTTTCAAGCAGGGTGAGCACAGAGGAACGTAGTGGTAGTAGGGGACAGTATAGTGAGTGGGATTGACACTGTTCTCTGCAGCAAAGTCCGAGAGTCCAGGTGGCTGTGTTGCCTGCCCGGTGCCAGGGTTCAGGATACCTGCTCAGAGCTGGAGAGGAACTTACAGTGGAAGGGGGAGGATCCAGTAGTGGTGGTCCATGTAGGTACCAATGACATCGGCAGGACAAGGAGAGAGGTTCTGCATAGTCAGTATGAGGAGTTAGGCACCAGATTAAGAAGCAGAACCTCAAAGGTAATAATCTCTGGATTATCACCTGAGCCACATGCGAATTGGCGTAGGGTGAGTAAACCAGAGAGATGAATGCATGGCTCAAAGGCTGGTGTGGGTAAAAGTCCGGTGTGTGGGGCACTGGCACCAGTTCTGGAGAAAGTGGGATCTCTACACCCAAACCGTGCTGGGGCTGGTGTTCTTGCGAGCTGCATAACTAGGGAAGTAGAGAGGGTTTTAAACTAAACAATGGGGTGAGAGATCAAATTTGGGAAGATGTGGTAAATCAAAGAATAGAGGCAAAGCAAGGGAGGAAGGTATTAATGTGAGAAATGATAAAGAGACTGTGACAGTAAGGGAGAGAGAGTACAAAACTAAGAGTAAATCAGCAGATAAGGCTAGAGGTTACAAAAATAATAAAAGGACAAAACTAAAGGCTCTTTACCTGAATGCGTTCAAAACAAAACAGATGAACTGATAATTCAAATAGAGATAAATAAGTGCGATCCGATAGCCATTACAGAGACATGGTTGCAGGATAACTTAGATTGCAACCTGAATATTGAACGGGTATGTGACATTTAGGAAGGACAGAAAGCTGGGAAAAGGTGAAGGTGTGGTTCTGTCAATTAAAGATGGTATTAGCACAATAGAGAGGGATGACCCAAGTTCAGGAAACAAGGATACAGAAGTGGTTTGGGTAGAGATGAGGAATGATAAAGGAAGGAAGTCACTTGTGAGAGTAGTGTACAGTCCCAAGGAAGAAATAATGGGAGCTTGTCGGAAAGGTATAGGGATTATCATGATTTTAATCCACATATAGACTGGAAAAATCAGATGGATGGAGGTAGCCTAGATGGGGAATTCATAGAATGTTTTCAGGATAATTTCCTGGAACAGCACATTTTGGAGCCAACCAGGGACCAGGCTATACTAGACCTGGGCCAGGATTTTCAGTGCCCGCTGACGTCGGGCGTGTTTGGTGGCAGCTAATATGGCGTGATCAGTTTCACGATGGGGTGAGACCAATTTGCGATTGTCCGCTCAGCATGCCGATAGCGGGCTGCATTTCCCGCCATGAGACATTGGGAACCTCCCTGTAATACATCTGCACGTCATTATTAGGCCAGCCCACCGGAAACCCCTACCCCGCAGCTGGAATACGCTGAGGTGTTTCACAACAGCATATATAAGGCGTGTACTTGGTGAGCTGCACTTTGCTCGGGGCTTCAAGGTTTGTTTGCCTACCTTGCTTCGGTCAGCACTCGCAGTCATCAGCGCCAGGCTTCACAAACAGCACCGCAACACTTTTAGGGGAGCTCACGGACAGATCTCTACCTACCAGATCAGCCGTATGCGGGTGGCTTTTCAATGGCTGCATGGCTAGGGCTTGCTTAGGGAAGGGGGAGAAGTGGCCTCAGGCAAGGGAAGAGGGTGAGGGCTGCACTGGGGGAGGAGGGTATCCCAGCGTGTTTGTGGGGGCACATGTTGATCTCTGCAAGTGGCCCCAAGATGGAGAAGGCTGAGGAGGTAGTCTCCAGAGGAGATGTGAGGGTGTGTGTGTGAGAATGGGTGGTGATGTCCCTTGAGCTGGCAGTGAGTGAGATGCCAGTGAATGTGTGATGGGCTTGAGTGTGAGAGTTTAGAGTGATGAGAAGGTTGCCATACCCTGGCTGGACGGATGAGATTATTCATCCTCTATTTGCAGTGGATGGCCAACCTCTTCAGTGCAGCATTGGCACTGACCACTGCCATCACCTACCAAGCCGGAGTGGTAATGTTGCTGCCCCTCCTACGGTCAGAGTGGGGGTAGAGGACATCACAGTGGGCCGCCATGGCGTCCAAAAGGCATTCAAGAGCTGCAGTCTTCTTGCCTTTCAGGGCCATGTCTTCTTTGCTGCAGCCCTGGGCTGGAAGCACTGAGCGCGGCTGTACTTTAAATGTGGCGCCTGGCATGAAGTGGCGAGGCAGGTGAATCGGAGCCCACCGTCGAAACAGCGTGTATCTCAAGAATGCATAATCAATGCGGTAGGTTTGGGACGATATGGTGTGAAAAGCCGCCATTGCGGCTGGTGGCTAAAACGTCGATTTTCCCGCCCACTACAGCACTTAGTGCAAATCTGGGACGATTCCGCCCCTAGTGTTGAGCAACAAGGTAGGATTAATTCATGAAGTGAATTAATGATTAATGAAGGCCCCCCCTAGGTAGCAGTGATCATACTATGATTGAAGTTTACATTCAGTTTGAGGGAGAGAAGAGTGTGTCTAAGACTAATACTTTAAACTTAAAGAAGGGCAACTTTAAGGGCATGAAAGCAGAGCGAGTGAAAGTGAACTGGCAATAAGGGATAGGTCAATAGAGATGCAGTGGCAAACATTTCAGAGGATATTTCAGGATACACAGAATAGCTATATTCCAACGAGAAAGAAAAATTCCAAGAGGAGGGCCCACGATCTGTGGTTAACTAAAAAAGTTAAAAGATAGTATCAAACTTGAAGAAAAAGCATATAACTCCACAAGATGGGTGGCAGGTCAGGAGACTGGACAGAATATAAAAAAGAGCAAAGGATGACTAAAAGTTTCATAATGAGAGAAAAATTAGAGTACGAGAGAAAGCTAGCTCGAAATATAAAGACAGATAGCAAGAGTTTCTATAGATAATTTTAAAAAGAAAAGAGTTAACAAAGTGAGCGTTGGTCCCATAGAAAGTGAGTCTGGGGAATTAATAATAGAAAATAAGGAGAGGCAGGTGAAGTGAACAGGTATTTTGCTTCTGTCTTCACGATAGAGGATACAAGTAACAACCCAGAAACACCTGTGAATCAGGAATTGGAAGGGAGGGAGGAACTTAAGAAAATTACAATCACCACGGAAGTGGTACTTAGCAAATTGTTGGAACTGCGGGTTGACAAGTCCCCAGGTCCTGATGGGTTTCATCCTGGGGTCTTAAAAGAAGTGGCTAGTGAAATAGTTGATGCATTGGTTTTAATTTTCCAAAATTCACTAGATTCGGGGAAGGTTCCATTAGATTGGGAAATAGCAAATTTAACTCCTTTATTCAAAAAGGGAGCGAGACAGAAAGCAGGAAACTCTAGGTCAGTTAGCATAACCTCTGTCATAGGGAAAATGTCAGAAGCTATTATTAAAGATAGCAGGGCATTTGGAAAAATTTAGGGTAATCAGGCAGAGTCAACATGGTTTTGTGAAAGCGAAATTAACCAATTTATCGGAGCTCTTTGAAAAAGTAACAGTGCTGTGGATAAAGAGGGATAAAGCTGCCCAATATCTAACGATACAAGAGCATAGCCCATGAGGTGGAACAATAATATCCTTTTGAGATCTGAGCTGGATATTGATTTCTTTCATACATGTCCTCATGTGTCCCACCAATGTACTGTGGATGTGCTGCACCCCCCCGACCACCCACATAACAAAACATGCCTGGGAGAAGGTGGCAGAATGGGTCAGCTCTCATGATGTGGCGAGACGCACCCAGGTGCAGTGCCACAAGCGGTTCAATTACCTCTTGCGATCGGGAAGGGTGAGTACCGTGTTGGCATGGGTCACTTAACACAGCAGTTAGGCTGGCCCCCCCACCCCACCCCACCCCCCACTCCCCCGACTCAGAATTTTGTTTTTGTATTCATTTTTTCACAGGATGTGACCTTCGCTGGGTGGGCCAGCATTTTTTGCCCATCCCTACTTGACCTTGAGTGGGTGGTGCTGAGTTGCCTTCTGGATCCGCTGCATGTGGTACACTTACAACCACAGTGCTGTTTGGGGGAGAGATCTAGGATTTGGACCCTGCGACGGTGAAGGAGCGGTGAAACATTTCCAAGTCAGGATGCTGAGTGACTTGGAGGGGAACCTCCAGGTGGCGGTGTTCCCAAGTATCTGCTGCCCTTGTCATTCTAGATGGTAGTGCTCGTGGGTTTGGAAGTTCTTAGAGTGAGAGTGGCAAATGTGATGGAGGCAGCATCTGGGCAAGGGGGTCAGCCCTGGTTGCTTGGGACAAGTGTATGGCGGCTCCAGGATAATGAATCGGATGACCCCTGCAAGGTTTTCCTCAGCTGGGGTTGGCCAGGCTGCAATGGCAATGCAGGTACAGAGTTGACTAATCAATGCTCCTCTCTCCTTTCAGGAGAAGACAGCCCACAATAATACTGAGCGGCTGTGGACTGGCGGAGGGCAGCTGCACCTTCTCATCATCGCCAGATATGAGCAGGAGGCACTGGAGCTGGAGGGGCGCCATGTGCCCAGGTTAACCGGCCGTGGTGAGGTTGGGGTGCCAGGGGGAGGTAAGAGTGCTGTGCATTGAGGTCACAATGTCTGACATTGTAACCATTCCAATGTTGACTGTATATTGAATTCAGCCTCCAACATGGAATCCCCAATGATTATGGAAAAACGAGCGCATCCTGATCCAGGGGCCAGGCATGCACATTAACAGTGTAATGACTTCAACTCATCAAATGTCCCTGTTCTTCCTTTCAGCCTCACCAGAGCAGCCTAGACTAAGGAGGCACTGACCCCTGAGGGCGCAGAAGACATGAACGCACCAGCGTCCCACCCTCTCAGCCAGGCAGGCACCAGCGCAGATACCAGCACCTCGGTGGGGATAAGATCGTCAGCTAGTGTCCCGGGGCACAGTGGTGAGGGCACTTCACACTCGCTTGAGGTGCAGGCGGAGACAGAGAGTGCCCAGGGCGCCGGCAGTCGGAGGGCTGCTGGGGACCAGGAACATGCTCAGTCGGCGGCTGATGATGAGCCTCTGGAGTCGTCCCTGAGGCAGCAGATGCTGGAAGTCCAGCAGGGTGTGCGGGAGGGTCTGGCGGAGATACATGAGGGTCTCCGTGCCATGGTCTCCATGATGGAGGAATCCATGCAGACCATCAGCAATGCAGTGACCCTCATGGCCGAGCGCACTGCCCCCTCCATGGAGAGAGAGGCGACTCTCATGGAGAGGCTCCTCCAGGAGCTGAATCAGGGCTTCCTGGGGATGCGCTCGGGCCTGCAAACCCTCACATTGGCAATGACCTCAGCTGGTCAGTGTCAGTGTGAGAGATGGTTTGGGCACCCAGTATCCCAGCTCGTCCATCAATGCTGAGCAGGGAGGTCCGAAGCGACCTCACATTGGCGCATGAGCTGCTTGTTGTCTCTGTGGGCTCCTCTCAGGGCACTCCGGATGAGGGCAACAGCTCCTCCACCCCTCTGCCAGTGACCGTGGCATCTGTTGAGGCTGCGGCGACTGGGGAGATGCCAGCTGTGCCACTGGCCGCTCCCTCCCAGGCGGGACCATCACAGGCTCCACGGGCTAGAGGATGTCCGCCAAGGTCATCAAGGCCAACAGGACAGCAGAGTGAGCAGGCTGTCTCCAATGCCAGTGTCAGCGAGGGGGGAGCACCTCGACATAGCACCCACAAGCGTAAACTTAAAGCACCTTAGGCACAACACGGGCTTATCACTGGTGGTTTTCTTTTGTCCCATGTGTAAGTTAATGTTAAGTTGGTGTGCTGTTCAACAACTTTTCATTTACTTTGATTTCTGTATGTCAAGAAAATCATTAAATGTGTTGGTTCTGAACAAGCCTCTGGATGCTTCATTAGTTCTGCAGGTGAAGGGGAACCCATGATGTTATGAGTGACTTGTTTGTCATTGAACTTTATTGAAATCGCACATAGTTAATGTTCCTAACCAGGCAAATGTTGCTCTCAGGTAACAAGTATGGAGCCTGCAGCCCTGGCATGTGGTGGTGGTTCATCTTTGCTAGGCTAGCTGAAGGATCATTGGATCAAAGCCTCCCGGATGTCCCTCTCTCCCTGGAGGTTGCCCAGGTCGGCGTCTATCCCCTCAGCGTTCTCCTGACTGTGCTCGTCCACGGACTCACTACTGGACTCATCATCTGTTGCCAGAGCATCGGTGTCTACATCTTCTTCCTCCACTGCATCCCCCTTTTCAGCACCAGATTGTGCAGAGTGCAGCATGCAACCACTATCACCGAGACATGATCTGGGAGTATTGCAGTGTTTCCCCTGAACGGTCCAGGCATGGGAAGCACATCTTGAGAAGACCGATGGTTCTCTTTACCACAACCCTTGTGGTGCCGTGTCTCCTATTGTACCGCTGCTCAGCCTCTGTTCTTGGATGGTGGAGAGGCGTCATGATCCACCTTCTGAGGGGATAGCCCTTGTCACCCAGCAGCCATCCATCCAGCCGGGCTGGAGCACTGAAGAGCCTCGGCACCTGGGAGTGTCTGAGGATGTAGGCATCGTGGGAGCTGCCTGGGTACCTTGCACAGACTTGTAGAATCAGCATCCTGTGGTCACACACTATCTGCACATTCATGGAGTGGAAGCCCTTCCTGTTGACGAAGGCACCGGGCTCACCCGCTGGCGCCTTGATGGCCACATGCGTACAGTCTATAGCACCCTGGACACGGGGGAAGCCAGCAATGGCCGTGAAGCCTCTGGCTCGCTCTGTCTGGCTGGCCTCGTCCCAGCGGTAGTGAATGAAAGTCAATGCCCGTCTGAACAGAGTGTCTGTACCCTGCTTAACATAACTGTGGCAGCTGATTGGGAGGCTCCACAAAGATCACCCTCCGACTCCTGGAAAGGGCCAGAGGCAAAGATTTTGAGGGCAACTGTGACCTTCAGAGCCACTGGCATGGGGTGCCCACCCACACAGCTGGAGCTGATCTCAGGGCCAATCATCTGACAGATATAGTTGACTGTCTCCCTTGAGAGACGGAGCCTCCTTCCGCACTGCACCTCAGTCATATTGAGGTAACTGCATCACCATCTGTAAACCCTGGCAGCAGGATAGTGGCGTCTTCTGCTGCCCCTTCCACCTTGGACTTCCTGTTGACCCTACATCCTTTGTGCCTGCGCCTCTCCCCCCATAGGTGGCTCCTCTGGAGGCTGAATAAGACTCCTGGCCTCCTCCCCCTTCTGGCCCTCTCTTCCTCCTCAGAGGAGCTGCCTCCAGTGAAGTTCTCCTGTTCACACAAGCAAGTAGCAGTAAGTGAAAAACTAAAGTTCTAACAACTCGCATTAGTGAGCCCACTCACCCCTCTTATCCCGCCCGTGGATGAGGTTTTTAATAATGTGGCCTACCTGCCTGCCCATTGCGCCCGTGCGATACACTGAAAATCTTCAATTGCTGCCTCAAGGGCCTTAGCTGGCCCGTTAATCAACGGAAGCCACGCCTCGGAACTCATAGCGCCCGCCTTCCGAAATATCGCGATGGCGCGTGGTTACGTCGGCACGCACACGTGACATCATCGCGCATCATTTTACACGTTGGCATGTCGGGCCCGCCCCCGCACGCCGACCGGAAAATTCTGCCCCTGAAATGGGTGGGTTGTCTTATGAGGAAAGGTTGGACAGACTAGGCTTGTATCCGCTGGAGTTTAGAAGAGTGAGAGGCAACTTGGGTGAAACATATAAGAATCTGAGGGGACTTGACAGGGTGAATGTGCAAAGGATGCTTCCTCTTGTGGGAGAATCTAGAACTAGGGGTCACTATTTAAAATTAAAGGGTCACCCATTTAAGGCAGAGATGAGAATTTTTTTCTGTCAAGTGGTTGAGTCATTGAAATTTTCTTCCTCAAAAGGTGGTGGAGGCAGAGTCTTTTAACATTTTTAAGGCAGCGGTAGATAGATTCTTGATAAACAATGGGGTGAAAGCTTATTGAGGGTAGGCAGGAATGTTGAGTTGAGGTTACAATCAGACCAGCCATGATCTTATTGAATGGCAGAACAGGCTTGAAGGGCCGAGTGGCCTATTCCTGCTCCTGATTCATATGTATATATGTATATGTTTGCCTTGAGGATGAAAATCCAGGTCAGTGCTTCAGGTTGAGACGACCTTTCATCAGAACTTTTCATTACGATGAACGGCCATCTTGACCTGAAACATATGGGCTGGATTTTCCCCCTGTTGGGGGGTGAAGTTGAAGGGTGGGCGCATACAAGCGCGCTTCTGATCGCCGCCTTCAATCAGGGGCGCGCCGCCATTTTACGTGGGTGGGCCAGTTAAGGCCCGCCCAGCATGACGTCCGCACAGAAGCGCATGCACACGAAAGAGCGCACTCATCTCCCTGAAGCTAAGTGCAGCCTCAGGGAGATCAGCTGCAAATGTAAAAAAGATAAAAATAGAAAAATAAAATTTCCCTAACATGTCCCCTCATGTGACAATGTCCCATGAGTTGGGAACATGTCCATAATTTTTACAAAAACTTTATTAATTTTTTAAAAAACCTACATGAAACCTCATCCCGCCGGTGGATGAGGTTTGATGCTTTTTCTAATTCCCGCCAGGGCTCCTGGCCTGCCCGCCAACCTTAAGGTTGGACGGGCAGGTCCTTTAACGATTTAACTGACCCTGTCAATGGCCTCAATTGGCCATTGACAGGTCAGCAGGCGCACAGCTTATTTCACTGCGCCCCCGTCTACCTGAAAATTTAAAGGGGGCGCGGTGACGTCGGGAGTTCCCCCTGACGTCACCCCATGTTGGCGAGCAGGCCCCGCCCCCACTTGCCGACGCGTAAAATCCTGCCCATAAACTCTGATGCCCCATATCTAACTATACAAGAGCATAGCCCGTGGGGTATAATAATAATATCCTCTTGTGATCTGAGCTGGATACTCATGTCTTTCATACATGTCGTCATATGTCTCGCCAATTTCTTTGGAGGCAGGCCAAGAGAACGACCGAAAGATGAGACGAAATATGAATTATTCAACTGTCTTATTTCTTAGTGTGTGGACATTCAGAGCAATAGCTGTGACTGGATTCACTAATGACACAAAATAAATATCATCCAGTACTTTCCTACATTGGGTGAGTTCTACCATGAGGAAACAAGCCACTCCCTCAGTCTACCAGCCAAGCACTGAAGACGAAAATTATCTCAGCATTTACTAGCTGCTCTCCTGCTCTGTACCTCTGAGCTTATTGTGTGCCTGTATCTGTTCCTTTAAATTCTCTCCGTCCACAATCAAAAAGTAACTGAGACTCCCCAACGCAAAGGGTGTGAGGTATTTATCAATTACTGAGGTAGGCTAACAAATTGCTTCTTATTTACAACACCAAAACTAGATCACTAGCATCTTAACCACCTGCCGCCTCTGTACATTTTAAAAAATTTGTTTGAAATTTATTTGCTTTTAAAAAATGTAATAGTAATTCTTTCTTCTAAATTCTTTCTGTGGAGTCATCTGACCTCAAGCCATAACCCATCTCTAATATTCCCCATTCAGTCTTGGGGTTAGCAAATGGTGTCAGCGTTAATCACTTGTTTAGCGGTCTGAGGTTGCAGCTCTCTTCCATCATTGCATTGTGGGGCTGGAGACACTATCAGTGAACAAGAAATATCTTTTTGTTTAAAGACTGAGTGTTGATTACTGAGGTATGAGCTTGAGTGAGCTTCTAAGCCTGATGGCATGTCCAGCAACATATGCGCACTTGAAACTGATGCACCCTATAGTTAATGATTCATCTCTCCGTTGACGTTGATTTAGCACTTTAAGGCCATGCTACCTGCAACTCCAAGTCAGCCGTCATCAAGCCTCATTATGAAAGCAAACATATATATTATAAACCACTTTAAAATTGAACTGAAATAATAGTTATTGATTTTTTTTGTAATCTTTAAGAAATGGTACTCATGGCTATGACAACCTTTGACCCTGAAGCAGTGCCAATTGGGAAGATTTGTAACTTCTTTCAAACGTCTGCAGAATCTGTAATTGTTTTTAAGGATGTTTGAAAAGTTTGAGAGTTTGCACAAATCGTAAAGGAATCAACTGTAATTTTCTTAGATAACAAGAAATACTGGTCCATGTGGCCTGGGGGAAGTAGTGCCAACAGGAAGGAAGTTAAGGCCAGGAGCTGTTGGCTGGCATACACAAAGAAGAGCTGAAGGCAGAAGGTGATCAGCACACATATGCAGACACAAAGAAGGGCTGTAGCAGGGCACAGTTATCAAACTCCTGGTGTGTTTAGGAGTAAGCCAAGCTCTCTACAAAATGGTCAGTTTCCTGGTTTGAAGTAAGAAGAAAATTAGGGGGCGAATTTTCCCCCCCCAATCGGGGGGGGAGGTGGTGCTGAGCAGAAACGGGCGCGGGCAGGCGGGTAGCCAATCACCGCCCACGATCGGCTGCACGTCGCCATTTTACGTGGGCGGGCCAGTTAAGGCCCGCGCAACGTGTCACACGCCGGGAAGCGCTGAGCGCTCCCTGTGGAGGTGGGGCCTGCACAGGCCACGGAGCCTCCTCAGGGAGATTACTTTGATTATTATGAATTGAAATAAAGGAAAAGAAAAATAGTCAGACATGTCCCCTCATGTGACAGTGTCACATGAGCTGGGACATGTCAATGAATTTTAATTTAAAAGTTTATTTAATTTATAAAGCCTTCATGAAACCTCATCCCGCCCATGGATGAGCTTTCATGATAATGCGAAGGCCGCCTGGGCTCTTCGCCTGCCCCCCAACCTTAAGGTTGGACGGGCAGCCCTGTTAATTACGTCAATTAGTTTTAAAAAAGCCTTAACAGGCGTTTGGCAGTTCGGCGGGCGGGCAGCCGATTCCGGTGCACACCCGCCAAACTGAGGATCGGAATGATGCGCGGTGACGTCAGGACACACGCCCGACATCGCCGTGCGTCATTTTACGCCCCGCCCCCCACCCCCCCCACCACCTACCCGAAGATTCAGGCCTAGAATTCCAGAGGCTACTGGGGGAGTGATGTATGACCAAGCTAAAAAGGACTGAATCCTAAAAGTGACGTGAATGGCTGAGGTGTGAAAAAGAACTGAGAGTTGGCATCAGAGGACCAGGTCATGACCCAGGTATTATTGGTTGGTCAGTTGAAAAGGAACTCTGGAAACTTGCGCCATCAGGGCTGACATGATCCAAATGAGAGAGAGTTTGTAGACGTGTGTCTTGTTAGTGTGAGCTGTATTTGGGGTCTTCAGGTGGAATGCAGCTGCTGGTGGATGCAACTCAAGGGCTGGGTTGGTTGAGTGGGAATGTGAGAGATCCTCGGTACCAGAGGCTGAGCTGGAAAGGTTGAGATTGCACATGGTACTACATTTGTGAGAATGGTGATGCAGGCGCTTGTAGTTGCATAGGATATATGTCTGTTGTACTGACTAGTTAAAGTGAAAGTTATATTTTTATGTGAAGTATCATTTGCCTGTTAATTTATGTTTAATTTGTATTGGTCCTGATTCGTGAATCTTATTGGTAATTTCTTCCTTTTGGTCACTTTGGTTTATCGATTCCCCCACCGCTTTCATAACAATGACAATACTCTGTTCCATCAGCATATGTGTATCCTTTTCACTCAAAAGTAGTTTTAGGTAGTTTAATTTCAAATCATCTATAACAATTCAATAAAATAACAATCAACGTTTGTCCCATCGAACCATTCTCTCCCCCATCAAAACTGTAACTACATATTTCATACATCCAGTAATTTCGGGCTGAACTCCAGCAATGCTTTAGGTCCAGCTTTGCTGCCCCATAAGCTTCTATGCAAGGTAACAACACAATGAAACTGCTGGCAGTAAACGCAATATGGCAAAACAATGGAACTGATTTAGCCGTGGTCACAATAATGAGCAGATTAAGTTTGGCTTTTCTGTCCATAAATTTGCTCAGCTCTGGCAGTGCATCTATAAATCTTCATGCTTTTACTCCAAAGTGCTGACAGCTGCACACTCTTAATTACGCCCGCTCGCTCCCTCATGCATAAAACTAATTAAACAGAATCTGAATAACAAGTAAAAAAAAATACAGTAGCTGCACTTCATTAGTAAAATACCCAAACCATATTCCCATCTCTACAGTGATTTACCAGTTGTGTCTATTTTTGCTTTTCGTTGAAGTATTTTTTTAATATTTAAATTCCTGGTGGAAATTTTGGCTTATCCAGGTGTTAATTTTGAGTAGACATCAGGCTTGAAGTCAGTGATTTCTTAACTGGGCAATTCCCATGTCTTGCTTTAAGTCTGACAGCAGCAAAATACAATGTCACACAATTTGAGCTTTCAGGATATGGTGACATCTATTATTTCTGAACCACCCAACAAATATTTTAATTTGTGATTGTACAAAGAACAACAACTTTTATTTAAATGCAATACCTTTGTCATAGAAAAACTTCTCAAGCTGCTAAACAAAGGTATAAACAGAGAAAAATAGACACCGAGCCAAAGGTGATATTGGGTGGTGTGTTTTAAGGTGGGTCTTCAAGCAGGAGAGAGGATTTGAGGCTCTGGAGCTGGAATTGCCGAAAGTAGGGACCTGACTAAGCAGCTGAAGACATTGTGGGCAAAGGAGAGTGAATGCACAACAGTCCAAAATAAGGGGAACAGATAATGTTGGTGAGATTATAGGGCTGAAGTAGGTTCCAGTGGTAGGGAGGCATGAAAGGATTTAAAACAAGGATTGAGAATTTTAAATTTGAAACATTGCAAAACAGGAAGTCAACGTTGGGCGATGGGTAAGAAGGGCTTGATGAGGTGGGTGCTCAGAGTTTTGGATGAGTTGAAATACCAAAGGACCAAATCCAGAAGGGTGGTAGATGGGAAGCCATGAAAGAGTTGGAATGATTGAGTCTGGGAGTACAAAGGGCTCGGATGGGGGGGTTCGGTAGCTAATTAGTGGAGTCAGATGGAAGTAAAGCACCATGGTGCTGGAACAGCTCAGTGGTTCGAAGCCCAGCTCAAAGTCTTAGGTTGTTTAACAGTTTTGTTCAGCCTGAGACAGTGACTGGAAAGGAGATAGAATTGGTAGAATGGGTATAGAGTTACAAATATGACAATCTATTTTCAGGGAAATCTATACACATGCACTCCCTTTCTCATCCCCACCTTAATCTCAAACTCAGAAGATTAGCTTGACTTTTACTTTCCCAATGTTGCTGTGACCACTGTTTACCATCAATAGTCCACTTTGACCCCTAAAACATCAGCTGTGATATGCCGAACCTTCCTGTTTATTGAGGACAGTTCTGAGCACTGAACTCAAACATACTGGAACCAAAATTCCTGACTGGGCTTTAATTTGAAACTGTAAAGAATTGTTCAGTGGGTTATAATATGATGGAGAAATTAGGGATGATTGCATTTTGCAGCAGTCCCAAGAGGAAGTGACACACAGGAATTATACCTTAGGAAATTGTAGGGACACAGCGCATGATTTTCCAGATGGAATAAGAGCATTAAATTGCAAAATCACTCATGTTTAACTCTCTTTTGGGAGCACCTTACTCGAGCATATGCAATTAACCAGTTTTACAGTACAGCAGAAAAGAGCAGAGGCGCTTTAGGATAATTTCACAAATCACAGCTCCTCCTGGTCGAGAGCACAGGGTGGGAAATTAAGGCAGGGTTTTGCCCTTGGCAGGGGACGGTCAGGAAGCCGACCACCGCCCCGCGATCAGCACCGCACCGCGATTTTACACGGGCGGGCCAATTAAGGCCTGCCCAGCATGGAACGCGAGTGACAGCGCTCAGCGCTGCCTGTGCGGGCGGCGGGGGGGAGGAGGGCGAGTGGACCTAGTGTGAACTTCACGCATGCACGTGAGAGAACGCTTCAGTCTCCCAGAGGCACGGAGCTGCCTTACAGGAGATGAAGCGCTCTTTGAAAAAACTTAATGAACAAAATAAAACTGTCATAAAACATGTCCCCTTCTGTCACATGAGCCAGGACACATTTTTAATTCAAGTGTGAAATTTTTATTTTATTTTTATTTTTGCTTTAGGGAACCTCATCCCACCCCCGTGGATGAGGTTTCCTAAAAAGTGCAAAGGCCGCTTGACCTTGTCGCCTGCCCCGCCGACCGTTAGGCAGGACGGGCGGAGTAAAATTGAAATGAAGTGCCTTTTTAATGGGCCTTAATAGGCCTTTTAATTGTCGGCGGGCGTGCTGCTGACTCTGGTGCGCACCTGCCGAACGAGATATCGCAGGACTACACGATGACGTCGGGATGCTTGCTCAGACATGATCGCCCGTCATTTTACGCTCAGCCGGGTTGGGCGCACGTCCGCCCGCCCAACTCAATTTTCTGCCCTAGGAGCGCAAATTATAGAATGCAAGAGAAACCAGAGGTTGTGCAGCCACAATTCCTGCTTCCTGCTAGGAACAGCTCCCCACTGGGAGTGCCCCATCACCCCTGTTACTTCCAATATTTCCTCCCTCCCCTCTTGAATATGGTTGTTTCAGCTGGGTTCGGGCCTACATACACTAGCAACCTTCTGCTACCTGATCTCCGAGGCCAGGCTTTATGTTTGAATCTGGACTGCAAGCACCAATGACCTGATCATCAGCTGGCTGTGACACGCCTCGTCCAAGCCTTTGATTATCTGACATCCACAATGGTAAAACTGACGCAAAATCGGGGTCAAAGGCCTACCTTGGCACTCTGGCAAAAGCAGGTTAATTTTAATCCATAAAAGGCAGGTGAATTTTTTTTTAAGTATATCTTTCAATGGATTCCCATTCTAACAGTGACCAGAAGGATGGTTAGCTAGAAACTTGAAAATAGCATTTAATAAATGTCCAAGTCAAAAACAGTTTAGGCCTGCCAACATCAGCATCGGGTGGCAAAAAAAATGGTTCATTTTGGGAAGAAGTTGAAGATTACCATTAATGTTTTAATTTAACTATTTATGAAGCATAACAAGTGATGGCAATCTCTGTAAGCACGTTTAAAAAGACAGCACAATTTATATTTCATTCTGAAATCAAAACATCCTTACTCCACTTGTGTTTTCTTCATGAAATGTTTTCATTCTTTTGTATTAACGTATTAATGAACCCAATCTCAGGATGCTCACATTTTATACACGAACAAAAGGAGTGGAAATCATTAGCTCACATTGGAAGAAAATCCGACAGGGTAATAAGAGAGATGAGCAATGGCTAGCATTTAAAAAAAAACATAATTTGCAACAAATACACATTCCTTTACAATGCAAAAACCCCACAAAAAAGTGGTCCAGCAGAGGCTAAAAAAAAGAGCTAAAAATAGTATTAGATCAAAGTTAGCGGCTTATAATGTTTCCAAAAAGAGTAGTAGGCCTGAGGATTGGGAGAATTTTAGAATGCAGCAAAGAAGGACCAAGAAATTGATAAGGAAAGAGAAAAGAGAATATGAGAGCAGACTAGCAAGAGACATAAAAACAGGTTGTAAACATTCTTACAGATTGTGAATTGCAAGGGATTAGTGAAAGTAATTGTGGGCCCATTCGAGGCAGTGACAGGTGAAATTAGAATGGGGGATGAGGAAAGGACTGAGGCATTACTAAGTATAGTAGAAACACAAAAAATGTTCCAAAAATAATGGACAAGGGTCCAACGAGAATGAGGAACTTAAAAACTATCGGTATTATAATGCAGGTAGCACACCAACTTCATTTCAATGATTTTCACATCCGTTCAGCGCTAACCACACTGTTGAATGGCTGGACACATCAGCAGAGGGCCGACTTGGCGAGTGGTCAGCATCACTTAAAGCTAGTCTGCACTGTTTAAAGTTGTCCTGCATATCTATAAGGGGAGCTGCATTGTGACTGGAGTAGATGCTGACAGTCATGCAGGAAGCAAACCTAACCTGGGAAACAGTAAGGATTGACACAACATGGGGGAGAGTGGGTTAAAGTCATCAGCAGTGTAGTCAGCAGTTAGCTTATGTTACCCAGTAGCTATGTTTTAGTTTTCTATTGTGGCCCCAATGGCACAACAGACAGCGCAGGATGAAGGCACCATGACTATTGTCAGATTTCAGTCAGGAGATCCTTACTGAAGTGTAGACAACTCACGCATTGACCCTCACTGAGGTTCAGGGAGCAGAATTGCTTCCTGGATATCCTGGGTGGATATGGACTCCTGCTGAGAGCCCTCCACCCCCTCATCCTCCTCACTCTTCCAGCAGCATATCCTGATCTACATGCCCTCTGTTAATTCTGCATGCCTTACTATATTTCACTGGGAACACTTACTAGCGCACCCATATCGGGAAGTAAGTGCTTTGTGCAATAAATGCTGTGAAGTCAGCAAAAAGTCCTTCAGCACCTGCCAAACCTCTCCTGGTAGACCTTTGCAACTTGGAACAAGTATAGAAAGCATCGAATCCTCATAGAATTGCAGCAACAGCCAGAAGGGATCAACCAGCAACTAGTCTGCCAGTGGTTGATGATCCATTTAAATAGAGCTGGTATGGGATCCTTCCTGCTGCAGAATCCATATTCAGCTCTGCGAGATTTAAGGAGGGTATTAGCTGGAGCATTGGCTCCAAAATTGCACCGCAGCATCAGGCCTGCGCCACATGCTTATTCATGTCATGATGTCCTGACTCTGCAAACTCCCGGGAGCCACTTGCCAATGTGGCGTTCAGCGCAATTCACCATAAAAGTGCATAGGGCCGTGGATACCACTTTGCAGGTCTTAGTGCACTTCTGGTGCCCAAAAATGGAAATAAACGATCTCAATTCCGTGCGCTTTTCCACATTGGCTGTAAAGAAAACAGCACAAAACACTGAAATATAAGGAGGAATTCAAATCACTCATGCCAACATTGTTCTCGTAAATACTTAATTCCATATCCAATCTTCAAAACACAAAACTTACACATTTCCACACTGACGGATCCTGCACTCACCTGCTGACAGCCACTAGTACCATCATCCCCTGCTCCTTAATAAGATATGAACTACAGCCAGTGTCTAACACATGACACATGTATCATACAAAATAAATAAGGATTGGTAGTTAACTAAAAGCAATAATCCTGTCTTGAGGCTCAGAGGCCCTTAAACTGTTCAAGTTTCAAGTTTCTATTTAACACCATCTAACATTGATGATGGATCTTATCTATGCTACCCGTCATTCTGTGGGGGATTTACTTCTTTAAACAAAATGAAGTTTAGCATAAGCTCTCAATTATAAAAGCAAGATAGAAATGCATTTTGTTTTCACGGATGAGAAGAAACAAAGGGCTATTTTCCAATGTTGCACTGTCGCTTGGGGGATTTTCCAATCAGCAGCACCTAGTGGAAATTTGAGTAGTAGGCAACTGACATTTTGATATGCATTCTTGTTGGGTGAGATATCGGTCTTCCAAACAATGACAAGCACGGAAAATATACCTATAACCTGGAATGTGAGCTCAGATCCAGAAAGCATGGGCTGAGTTTTCCGGCCTCCACCACAAGAGCAGAGGTGGAGACCGAAAATATTGACACCAGATGGTGTGATTTGATAAAAGTTTTCAAGATATTACAGGAAACTGATAGGATAGAGAGAAACTATTTCTGCTAGTGGATGAGTCTCAGATATAGGCTGGGATTTTCTTGCCCTGCCTACTGGAAAATCCCAGCCATAGTCTAAATATTAGCGTCAGGCCTTTCAGGAGTGAAGTTAGAAAAAACTTCTAAATACAAAAGGTGGTAGAAGTTTGGAACTCTCTTCCTCAAATGGCAGTCAATGCTGGATCCGTTGTTAATTTTAAATATGAGATTGAAAGATTTTTGTTAACCAAAGGCATTAAGAGATATGAAGCAAAGGATGGTAAATGGAGTTAGGTCACAGATCAGCCATGATCCTATTGAATGGCAGTACAGGCTTGAGGGGCTAAATGGCCTAATCCTGTTCCTAACTTTCTATATTCCTGATGCAGTCATAGCAGTTCTGTGCAGATGAGGAAAAGGTTTACTAATATTATGAGGATAATGAAGGTGAAGGAACGTATACTTAGTATTACACACACTTCTTGAGGGGCTCATCAAGCTAGGCAGATAACTTGGTTAGGAACTGCTGCACCCTCTGGGAACTACCACAGAAAGCATTTTGCACAACTATTTTGCGTTGTCCTGAACATATCTTTCACTTTGCAAAAGGTACATAGCATGTGATAGCCGGGGGTGGCTATAAGGACCAGGAAGTAGCTGACCAGGCTTCCAACATAAGTCATTCCTCTACTGTTGGAGGGTTTCTTAGGAAAGTCAGTAACCATGAATGCAGAGATTAACCTTGATTTCCTAACAGCCATCAATCCAGATTTTATTTACCCTTAAGCAATGCAGGCACTGCGGACAACCATATAGAGAATGCGGCTTGAGTACTTCTGAGACAATGGCCATTTGAGAGCATAATAATGGGCAGAATTTTCCGGTAGGTGTGCAGGGGCGGGCCCAACACGCTGACGTGTAAAATGACACACGATGGCGTGGGGCGTGCGTTCAGAGTTGGCTGTACGCCTGTCGAAAACTAAACGGCCTATTAAGGCCATTAAGTAATCAAATGAGCCACTTAAGTACGTCCAAACTTAGTGTTGGTGGGCAGGTGGGAAACCCAGGCGGCCTTCGCGTTTTTCAGGGAACCTCATCTGTGAGCGGGATGAGGTTTCCTGAAGCGTTTATTAAATAAATAAATTATTTTTCATAAATATAAAAACATGTCCCCACTCACATGGGGGGACATGTTTAAATAAGTTTTTAAATCACTTCTTTCATGATTTTAATATCCATTCAATCTCCCTGAGGCAGCTCTGTGCCTCAGAGAGAGCGCTGACTCTGACTCTCCCTCCTCCCCCTCCGCCCGCACAGGTAGCGCTGAGCGCTACTCGCTGCGTATTACGCTGGGCGGGCCTTAACTGGCCCACCCGCGTAAAATGACGGCACAGAGCTGATTGCGGGTGGCAATCGGCTCCACGCCACCCCCCACCCACTCCCGCCCAGCCCACCCACCATAGGGAAAATCCTGCCCAATGTTTCTGATTTCTGTTCATGCCAAGAATGGGTAGAAATGAGGAACCTAATTTCCACATGGATGCCATGTCCAGTGCCCCACCACCCCATGAAACTCACTGCCCTATGAAACTGATGCCTCCTTTTCACTGTGATAGTGATGGTGGTTTTGCCCCTTGCAAACACTTGCTTGATATGTGTGCTGCGAACAGGAGACAGATGCGGTACCCAGACTCTCTCTAAATATGCTGGCAATGGTGGTTGGTCTTCATGGGCAAGTTATGGCATGTGGGGAGGGGAGGTTTCGGGCGCTAGGGTACTAATGGCTGTGGACAAAACATCTGTGGGACCAACGCCTTTGCTGTCCCCTGATAAAATTGTTTACTGCATTTAAATCATACAGCACTGTGGTAACCCCATTCTAACCACTATGAACTAAATGATAGCAGTCATTAGGAATAATAAAGGACAGTGTTGGCAGGAAGAAAAACAAGCATGCAAAAATGGCAATTACCCAGTAAGAACAACTAATCCACGGAACAAAATTCACCGAAATCTAACTTCAGATGTGGAGAAAATTAAAACTTTCACAACAGCTGTAAAACATGTTTATCTTCAAAAAGTACTGGATCAGACAAGGTGTCAGGTTTATTAAATACTAGCATATTTCACATGCAAAACCTCGCACTGGGGACGATGACACAAAATCAGATAAATTCTCGCTATCCTCTCATTAGAAGAATTTTCTTGTCTCTAATGAGGTTTCACCAGCCCAGTTAACAAAGCTTGCTTCAAAACAATGAAATTCTTTGCGTAAAATGGGGCACAACTGCACTCAATAAGGGTCTCCTCGCCCAATTTTATGATTCATTGTCAACCATAATTTAGCTCCACTCCCAATGCAGAGTCTTGTTCAATCATGGTTTACGAATGTAAAAATCACTCAGCAATTCGCAAGCCAAGCTACCAAAAATAGCCCAAAAGTCCAAAGCAGGTTGTCAAAACATCCTGGAGAATTGGACAGGCAATTAAATCACTGTGGAAGCCTGCAGCAGATCAGCAAAAGATCAACAAACGAGGGAGTTGGGTTGGAGGATTGGTTGTCACAAGCACCAACAGACCCTTGAGAAACCAGCACTGAGGGAAAAACTTAAAGATAAAAATATTTCAATTCCGGGAATGGAGCAAAAGCAAACATGAAGATTTTTTTTTAGTTTACGGGATGTGGGCTTCGCTGGTTGGGCCAGCACTTATTGCCCATCCCTAACTGCCCTTGAGGAGGTGGTGGTGAGCTGCCTTCTTGAACCGCTGCAGTCCCTGTGGTGTAGGTACACCCACAGAGCTGTTAGGAAGGGAGTTCCAGGATTTTGACACAGCGACAGTGAAGGAATGGCGATATATTTCCAAGTCAGGATGATGAGTGGCTTGGAGGGGAACTTCCAGGTGGTGGTGTTCCCATCTATCTGCTGCCCTTGCCCTTCTAGATGGTTATGGTCGTGGAGTTGGAAGGTGCTGCCGAGGGAGTCTTGGTGAGTTTCTGCAGTGCACCTTGTTTTTGGCACACACTGCTGCTACTGTGCGTCGGTGGTGGAGGGAGTGAATGTTTATGGAAGGGGTGCCAATCAAGCGGGCTGCTTTGCCCTGGGTGGTATCAAGCTTCTTGAGTGTTGTTGGAACTGCACTCATCTAGGCAAGTGGGGACTATTCCATCACACTCCTGACCTGTGCCTTGTAGGTGGTGGGAAGGCTTTGGGGAGTCAGTAGGTGAGTCACTCACCGCAGGATTCCTTCCATCTGACCTGCTCTTGTAGCCACAGTATTTATATGGCTAGCCCAGTTCAGTTTATGGTCAATGGTGACCCCCAGAATGTAGATAGTAGACGATTCAACGATGGTAATGCCATTGAATGTCAAGGGGCGATGGTTAGATTCTCTCTTGTTGAAGATGGTAATTGCCTGGCACTTGTGTGGCATGAATGTTACTTGCCACTTGTCAGCCCAAGCCTGGATATTATCCAGGTCTTGCTGCATTTGGACATGTTCTGCTTCAGTATCTGAGGAGTCGCAAATGGTGCTCAACATTGTGCAATCATCAGCGAACATCCCCACTTCTGACCTTACGATGGAAGGACAGTCATTGATGAAGCAGCTAAAGATGGTTGGGCCGAGGACATTAACCTGAGGAACTCCTACAGTGATGTCCTGGAACTGAAATGATTGACCTCCAACAACCAGAAGCATCTTCCTTTGTGCTAGGTATGATTCCATTCAGTGGAGAGTTTTCCCCCAATTCCCATTGACTCCAGTTTTGCTAGGGCTCCTTGATGTCACACTTGGCCAAATGCGGCCTTGATGTCCAGGGCAGTCACTCTCACCTCACCTCTGGAGTTTAGCTTTTGTGTCCATGTTTGAACCAAAGCTGTAATGAGGTCAGAAGCTGAGTGACCCTGGCAGACCCCAAACTGAGAATCAGTGAGCAGGTTATTGCTAAGCAAGTGCCGCTTGATAGCACTGTTGATGACCCCTTTCATCACTTTACTGGTGATGGAGAGTGGACTGATGGTCAGGTTGGATTTGTCCTACTTTTTGTGTGCAGGACATACCTGGGCAATTTTCCACATTGCCAGGTAGATGTCTGTGCGGTAGCTGTCCTGGAATAGCTTGGCTAGGGGCACGTCCCACAGAGATGAGCAGCCCTACTCCTGAAAGACTTCTAAGGTGGTTCTATTGGTTAAGTGTATGGTTAAGTCAAATTATTTTTTCAGTATAGCTTAAATTTTTATGTTTTTGTTACCTTATCAATTTCTTTATCTAGTAACAAACCAAGATGGATACTAAATTATTTTGAATAAAATGTTTTGAGTGATTTCATTGGCCTGTTGGTATATTGGTTGTACATTTGGTACTTCTGATTTCTCATTGTATGTTTTTGTTTTGCGTATTGGTGGTTTTGCTACTTGTGTTTTAATATACAATTCACATATTTCAGTTAAATCTGTTACCTCATTTATTTGTGTAAGTCAAGGATTTTCCACATTTTAACAAATGCAGGACAGGATAGACAAAATGGTGAATTTTTTGAAAAATATTTTGGCCATTTATCATTAAGATGGTCTTTGACCCAGAAGCAGTGAGATTAAGGAGAATTTTTTTACTTTAAAATGTTTGGGGGATCTATAATTCATGTTAAAATGACTTTTAAGAGTTTTTAATAATTGTAAACGGATCAATTATAATTATTTTTGGACAATAAGAAATACCAAGTGACCTGGCGACCCTTGATCTGGAAGCAGTACCAACAGGAAGTTAAAAATATAGAGGCCATGTGGCTGAGAGACAAAGAGAAAAGGGAAGATCGGAGAGAGGACACGGTCTGGAAGCCAACTGGATAGTCGGAAAACACATTAGGACTGCTGCTGCTGCTGTTTGTTTCACTCCCGAGTGACTGAATGCCCGGAATCGACTAGACCGTGCGAAGGTGAAGGCAGTTCTGGTAGATTCGCACTCCCACAACCAATGGGAGCTGAGAGGGTTTCGGGAAGAAGTGCGCCATTGGGTGGCAGATTGCACAGGTGGAACCCTGGGCAGGATTTTGCCCTTGGCAGGGGTGCTTGGCGAGAGTGGGTGGGACACCGATTAAGGCCCGCCCTGCGTGGATCACGAGCAGCAGCGCTGAGCGTTGCCTGTGTGGTCGGGGGGGGGGTAGGAGGGAGAGCCGGGCCTGGCCTGGCCTGTAGTTCGCGCATGCGCGTGAAAGAGCGCTTCAATCTCACTCAGGCACGGAGCTGCCTCGGGGAGATTGAAGCGCTTTTTAAAAAAATTAATAAAGACGTTAAAAAATGAATAAAACATGTCCCCTCATGTGACTGTGTCACATGAGATGGGACAAGTTATTAATTCCAAAATAAGGTTTTTACTTAATGTTTATTAGCTTTAGGAAACCTCATCCTTTTTTTTAGAGCTTACAGTTGGTAAAAGTTAGGGCAGCTGTGTTTATTTCAGAGACAACATGAATTATTATTCTAGCTCCCTAATTCACCTTTTGAAAAAATTTATCCCCAATTTTTTTCCTCTCACAAGCTTTCAAGATGCAGTGTTCAGGTGTCAGGTGAGGGACAGGAAGGGAATGTCCCCCAAACATAAAATAAAAAATCATTTCAATTATACATTCATTAATCATTTAGCTACGTTGTTGGAAAGATTTGCTTTTGATTTGCCCGTTGTTTTCTCCATGGCAATACCTTAGCCAATCACAGTTGACATACCGACCAATCAGCATCCCTTTTCTCCTGCCGTATAAATTGTTGTGATTGTTTGAAATTTGGCATTCTTGCATTTGTCCTGCAAGATAAAATACTTTGGCAACGTGTCTCTCTTTTCAGCAATATTCAAGTTCCATACTGCCAAGCCACTGATTTAGCAATGCCATGAAAATGTTGTTTCTGTAAATAGATAAGGCTTAGGGGGGGGTGCAGGATTTTAAAGAGCACCCAGGAGAAATTTTTGAGCCAGCATGTAGAAAGTCCAAAAGAAGTGGGGGTACTCGACCTAATATTAGGGAATCAAGCCGGGCAAGTCATAGAAGTATCAGTGGGGGAGCATTTTGGGGTTAACGACCATAACTCTGTAAGATTTAAGGTAGTTGTGGAAAAGGACAAAGATGGATCGGAAATGAAGGTCCTGAATGGGGGGATGGCCGATTTCAATATGATAAGACAGGATCTGGCCAAAGTGGACTGGGAGCAGCTACTTGGAGGAAAGTCTACATCAGACCAGTGGGAGTCATTCAAGAAGGAAATAGTGAGAGTTCAGGGCCAATATGTTCCCATAAAGGTGAAGGGTGGGACCAACAAGTCCAGGGAACCCTGGATGTGAAGGGATATAGAGGATTGGATAAGGAAAGAAAATGAGGCTCATGACAGATACAGAGGGCTGAAAACAGCAGAAGCCCTAGAGGAGTATAGAAAGTGTAGGGGGTACTTAAAAAAGTAATTATGAGAGCGAAGAGGGGGCATGAAAAAACACTGGCAGGCATGATAAAGGAAAATCCCAAAGCATTTTATAAATATATTAAGGGCAAGAGGTTAACCAGGGAAAGAGTAGGGCCCATTAGGGACCAAAGTGGCAATCTGTGCGTGCAGCCGGAGGAAGGAGGTGAGGTTTTAAATTATTACTTTTCATCTGTGTTCACTATAGAGAAGGACGATGTAGGTGTAGAAATCAGGGAGAGGGACTGTGATATACTTGAGCAAGTTAGCATCGAAAGGGAGGGTGTTTTAATGGTTTTAGCGGGCTTAAAAGTATGAGGCAAGGGAGGAGATTGCAGGGGCTCTAACACTCATTTTCAAGTCCTCTCTGGCCACAGGAGAGGTGCCAGAGGACAGGAAGACAGTGAATGTGGTACCATTATTCAAGGAGGGTAGTAGGGATAAACCAGGTAATTACAGGCCAGTGAGTCTAACATAAGTGATAGGGAAACTATTGGGAAAACTTCTGAGGGACAAGATTAATCTCCACTTGGAGAGGCAGGGATTAATCAGGGATAGTCAGCATAGCTTTGTCAGGGGGAGATCATGTCTAACAAATTTGATTGAATTTTTCGAGGAGGTGATAAGTTGAGTAGATGAGGGAAGTGCAGTTGATGTAGTCTACATGGACTTCAATTATGCTTTTGACAAGGTCCCACATGGGAGACTGGTCAAAAAGGTAAGAGCCCATAGAATCCAGGCCAATTTGGCAAATTGGATCCAAAATTGGCTTAGTGGCAGGAGGCAGAGGGTGATGGTCGAAGGTTGTTTTTGTGACTGGAAGCCTGTGATGAGTGGTGTACCGCAGGGATCGATGCTAGGACCCTTGCTGTTTGTAGTGTACATTAATGATTTAGACGTGAATGTAGGAGGTATGATCAGTAAGTTCGCAGATGACATGAAAATTGGTGGTGTGGTAAATAGTGAGAAGGAAAGCCTTAGACTACAGGATTATACAGACCGGCTGGGCAGAGTAGTGGCAAATGGAATTTAATCCTGAGAAGTGTGAGGTGATGCATTTTGGGAGGACTAACACAGCAAGGGAATACACAATGAATGGCAGGACCCTAGGAAGTACAGAGGATCAGAGGGACCTTGGTGTCCATGTCCATAGATCCCTGAAGGTAGCAGCACAGGTAGATAAGATGGTTACGAAGGCATTTGGGATACTTGCCTCTATTAGCTGAAGCACAGAATATAAGAGCAGGGGGGTTATGTTGGAGCTGTATAAATCGTTAGTTAGGCCACAGCTGGAGTGCTGTGTGCAGTTCTGGTCGCCACACTATAGGAAGGATGTGATTGCATTGGAGAGGGTAGAGAGGAGATTCACCAGGATGTTACCTGGGCTGGAGCGTTTCAGCTATGAAGAGAGACTGGATAGGCTAGGGTTGTTTTCCTTAGAGCAGAGAACGCTGTGGGGGGACCTGATAGAGGTATACAAAATTATATGGGACATAGATAGGGTAAGGTAGGAAGAAACTTTTCCCCTTAGCGCAGGTGCCAATAACCAGGGGGCACAGATTTAAGGTAAGGGGCAGGAGGTTTAGAGGGGATTTGAGGAAAGATTTTTTCACCGAGAGGATGGTTGGAATCTGGAACACACTGCCTGAAGGGTGGTAGAGGCAGGAACCCTCACAACATTTAAGAAGTATTTAGATGAGCACTTGAAACACCATAGCATACAGGGCTATAGGCCAAGTGCTGGAAAATGGGATTAGAATAGATAGGTGCTGGATGCCGGCACGGACACGATGGGCCAAAGGGCCTGTCTCTGTGCTGTATAACTCTATGACTCTGTTAAAAATTAAGTCAGTACCTCACAAATCTGCCGTAACTCTTACTCTCTATCATTGGTGATCACTCTTTCAGCCAATGCACACCAGTCTTCTGAAGATCCCTCGAACCTTTCACCTCCCCACCTCTTTCCAGGTTTCAAGATCTTATCCTTTAAATGTGCGTTTACCCTGTCCCCAAACCTTTTCAACTTTTTGTGTTCTTTTTTGTATCCTTCTATTTTTCCTCAATAAAAACAAGTGTTGAGTTGTGTTTCTGCACATGAAGAAGGCTATAGAAATGTAAATTATTCTTGGTATCCAACAATGAAATGAATCTACAGAGAACTTGGATTAATTTCACTATGTATCAGGTCATCTCAGCTGAAGCCACACCATCTCATGGCTCAATTTCTTTGCTATTGCGGCTACTTCTGCTCCTATATTTTCTTTTTTTTGAACTTAATTATGCATTTGCAGAATTACAGTCTCACAGAATTGATACAGCGCAGAAGGAGGCCATTCGGCCTATTATGTCTACACCGGTTCTCCCAATGAGCAATTCACTTGATGCCATTCTCCCGCCTCCTCCCCGTAACCCTGCACATTCTTCTTTTTCAGATAATCGTCTAGTTCCCTTTTGAATGCCTCGATTGAACCTGTCCCCACCACACTCTCAGGCAGAACATTCCAAACCCTAAACACTCACTGCGTGAAAACGTTTTTCTCATATTACTTTTGCTTCTTTTGCCAATTACTTTAAATCTTTGCCCTCTTGTTTTCAATCCTTTCACAAGTTTCTCCCCATCAGTTCTAGACCCCTCAGGATTTTGAATACCTCTATCGAAACTCCACTCAGCCTTCTTTTCTCCAAGGAAAATAGTCCTAACTTCTCCAATCTGTCATCGTAACTGAAGTTCCTCATCCCTGCAACCATTCTCGTGAAGCTTTTCTCCAATGCGTACACATCCTTCTGAGCGTGCAGTGACCAGAACTGGACGCAGTACTCCAGTTGAGGCCGAGCAAGTGTCTTATACAAGTTCAACATAACATCCTTGCTCTTGCATTCCATGCCCCTATTAATAAAACCCAGGCTACTGTAAACTGTATTAACCGTGCTCTCAACCTGTCCTGCCACCTTCAATTACTACTGACATAAACGCCCAGCTCCTTCTGCTCCTCCACCCCTTTTAGAATTGTATTTTATATTGTCTCTTCATGCCTTCCTACCAAAATGAATCACTTTGCATTTCTCCACATTGAACTTCATCTGCCACCTGTTCACCCATTTCACCAACTTGTCTATGTCCTTTTGAAGTTCTACACTGCCCTCCTCCCAGTTCACATTGCTTCCAAGT
This sequence comes from Cetorhinus maximus, assembly GCF_964194155.1. Lineage (NCBI taxonomy): Eukaryota > Metazoa > Chordata > Chondrichthyes > Lamniformes > Cetorhinidae > Cetorhinus > Cetorhinus maximus. The sequence goes on along the minus strand of NC_135883.1, from coordinate 6,138,007 downwards.
TTCATGCCATCTGCAAAATTTGGAAGCTGTGCCCTCTAGGTCATTAATATATATCAGGAAAGGCAAGGGGCCCAACGCTGACCCCTGGGGAACTTCGCTAAAAACCTTCCTCCAGCACATAAAACATCCATTAACCATTACTCTCCGTTTCCTTTCACTCAGCCAATTTTGTATCCATGTTGCTACTGTCCCTTTTATTCCATGATCTATAACTTGGCTCACAAGCCTGTTGTGTAGCACTGATTCAAATGCCTTTTGGAAGCCCATGTACACTACATCAAGAGCATTACCCTCATCAACCCTCTCTCTTACCTCATCAAAAAACTGCAGCAAGTTAATTAAACACGATTTGCCATGGGAACTTAGGACTTACGAGCAGGAGTAGGCCATTCGTCTCTTTGGGTTTGCTCCACCATTCAATAAGATCATGGCTGATATGATTGTGGTCTCAACTCCACTTCCCTGTGTCTCCCCCATAACCCTTGACAACCTTGTCTATCAAAAATCTATCTAACTCAGCCCTAAATAACTTTAATGACCCAGCCTCCGCTGCTTTTTGGGGAAGGAAATTCCACAGACTAACGAGCCTCTGAGAGAAAAGATTTCTCCTCTCATCTCAGTCTTAAAAGGGAAATCTCTTATTCTTAAACTGTGCCCTCTTGTTCTAGTTTCTCCTATAATGGGAAACATCCTTTTGTCATGAAACTATTAATGTATATAATATTTTGGAAAATATTTTTCTTTTACAAGAGGTTTGGTCTGCGGGTCTGTCTTAACTGGATTAAAGCCGGCTAGTCTGGATGCTTTGCTATGTACTAGTTTTGATAGCGTGCATTTGCATTTTTTGAATAGAGCATTCAAGAAGTGGGGTGAAAACTTGATGCCTTTCTAACAGCTACCAAGCCATATGTTTATATTACTGATAAAATTGGCACTATGAAAGGGGTTTCATTGTTAAAAGGTGAAGTTCAAAGAGGCTGGTGAGACAATGAGAATTTGAATTCAATTAGTGTTGGTAGGTATAACTTCAGTAGTTTTCGGGTGTGCAGAGCAGGGGCAATGCGAGATCAAAAGGCATCTGCAAGCCTCCAACTGGCTCCACTGTGAAAAGAACCTCAATTTGAATTTGTAAGGTGAAAATACTCTACCTGGTGTTGGGTTAAGTCTATGGGTTGCTGTTGGAGATTAGTTTGGGAATTTGTTAAAAGTTATGATAGTAATAATCCGTAACCATGTGTATATATTTTAATCTGTGTAATTAATAAAATGTTTCATTTAGATTAATGTAAAACCTCAAGAACCAGTGGTCTGATTTCTGAGTTTAGAGTTGCATCTCAAACATAAGACTTAAAATTATTGGTTATAACAGTTCTTTAAAGTTTCCCTCTGGGACTTTTTAAAATAACTCTGCTTTACCAACTGCATTGGTCATAACACTCTTAGCATTCACCCTGTCAAGTCCCCTCAGGATCTTAGATGTTTCAATAAGATCACCTCATTCTTTTAATACCCAATGGGTATCGGCCCAACCTGCTCAACCGTTCTTCATAAGATAAACCCTTCATCCCAGGAATTGGTCGAATGAACCTTCCTTGAACTGCTTCTAACATAATTATATTATTTTCCAAATAAGGAGACCAAAATAATACACAGTACTCCAAATGTGGTCTTATTGTTTCTTGAACAAGGGTGAAATATTTACAATTCTCCAGTCCTCTGGCACCACCCTACTCTAATGTAGGCTGAAAGATTGTGGCCAGTACCACTGCAATTTCTATCCTCCCTTCCTTCAGTATCCTTGAATGCATCTCATCTGGTCGTGGTGCCTTATCAACTTTAAGTACAGTCAACCTATCCAATACCGCCTCTTATCAATGCTAAACCCTTCTAGAATCAGAACTCCCTCCTCTTTCACCATGGCCTGGGTAGTATCTTCTTCTTTGGTAAAGACAGGTGCAAATTATTCAATTAATGTCTCAGCTATGCTCTCTGCCTCCATGCGTAAATCCCCTTTTTGGTCCCTAATCAGCCCCACTCCTCCTTTTCCCACTCTTTTATGACTTATATGCCTCTGGAAGACTTTGTGATTCATTTTTTTATGTGGCTGCCAGTCTCTTTTCATACTCTCTCTTTACTTCTCTAGTTTGCTTTTTCACCCACCCCCCCCATCTGAACCTTCTATATATATTTTATTTTATATGTTGAGCCAAGAATTAAAATTATTTATGTAATTATTGGAGCTACACTATACAGCAGGCCTTATCTATGACTTACTCAAGGAAACCTAAGGAACTTCCTCAGAGACTGGGAAGTGCTTTAGAAGGGTCATTACCCTCAATCATCTTCTGTTGGTTAACGACAGACTGGCATTATTGTAGGCAAACAGGCATGTCTCTATTTTGTCCTCTTGACCAAGAATGGTGGTTTGTGGAGACTTAAGGAGACATGTTTAGAATATAAGAAAATTAAATTAAAAGAGCACATATGCAGGAATTAAGATTATTTGCATTTTCAAACAGTTGGCACATGCAAAATGGACGAAATAGCCTTCTTCTGCCCTGTGTGACACTGTATTTCTATGAAATTCAAAACCAGCTGCTCAACTCAGGGCTCAGTTGGTAGCTATAAGCAACTCTTGCTCAATAGTTGCAACCAATGATTTCCAATCCCTCTGATGTGGTGCTGCCTTAAAACAATGTCTTATGAATAAGTAGCATCACAGCATCATAGATTTTTCCAGCACAGCACAGCAAGAGGTCATTTGGTCCATTGTCCCCGTGCTGACTCTTTGAAAGAGCTGTCTATGTTGTTCCATTCCCCCAAGCCCTTTCCTGTATAAATGTAATTTTTCTTTTTCAACTGTTTACCACTTATCCTTTAAAAGTTTATTGCGCTGGTTTCTGATACACAGGTCCACATGTTAACAATTAAATATTGGGAACTCGAAGTCATTGTTTTCAGTGCCCACTCCAAACTCCACTGTCCAACTACCAAATCCATCCCTCTCCCCGGCAACAGTTTGAGATTGAATTATTCTTTCACAGGATGCTGACATTGCTGGCAAGGCCAACATTTATTGCTCATCCCTAACTGCCCTTGCGAAGATGGAGGTGAGCCGCCTTCTTGAACCGCTGCCATCCATGTGGTGTAGGTACACCCACAGTGCTGTTAGGGAGGGAGTTCCAGGATTTTGATCCAATGACAGTGGACAAATGGCAATATCTAAATCAGTACGGCGTGTTGCTTGAAGGGGAACTTGCCGTTGTTGGTGTTCACATGGCATGTGCTGCCCTTGTGCTTCCAGGTAGTGGGGGTCGTGGGTTTGGAAGATGCTGCCGAAGGAGCCTTGGCGAGTTGCTGCAGTGCATCTTGTAGATGGTACACACTGCTGCCATTGTGCGTCGCTGGTAGAGGGAGTAAATGTTTAAGGCTGTTGATGGGATGCCAATCAAGCGGACTGCTTTGTCCTGGATGGTGTCAAGCTTCTTGAGTGTTGTTGGAGCTGCACTCATCCAGCCAAGAGGAGAGTGTTCCTTCACACTCTTGATTTGTGCTTTGTTGATGATGTACAGGCTTTGGGGAATCAGGGGGTGAGTTACTCGCCGCAGAATTCCCAGCCTCTGACACGCTCTTTTAGCCACAGTATACTGCTGGCCCAGTTCAGTTTCTGGTCAGTGGTAACCCCCAGGATGTTGGTCGTGGGAGATTCAGCAATGATAATGCCAGTGAATGTCAATTGGAGATGGATAGATTCTCTCATTTTGGAGATAGTCATTGCCTGGCACTTTGCGGTGTGAATGTTACTTGCCACTTATTAGACAAAGCCTGAATATTGTCCAGGTCTTGGTACACATGGACACAGATTGTTTTGGTATCTCAGGAGACACGAATGGTGCTGAACATTGTGCAATCATCAGGGAACATCCCCACTTCCGACCTTCTGATGGAGGGAAGCTCATTGATGAAGCAGCTGAAGTTGCTTGGGCCTAGGACACTACCTTGAGGAACTCCTGCAGTGATATCCTGGGGCTGAGATATTTGGCCTCCAACAACCACAACCATCTTCCTTTGTTCTAGGTTGACTCCAACCAGCGGAGAGTTTTCCCCCTGATTCCCACTGACTCCAGTTTTGCTAGGGCTCCTTGATGCCACACTCGGTCAAATGCTGCCTTTGTGTCAAGGGCAGTCACTCTCACCTCACCTCTTGAGTTCAGTTCTTATGCCCATGTCTAGACCAAGGCTGTAATGAGGTCATGCGCTCAGTGACCCTGGCAGCATCCAGACTGAGCATTAGTGAACAGGTTATTGCTGAGTAAGTGCCACTTGATAGCATTTCAACAACCCCATCCATGACTTTGCTGATGATCAAGAGTAGACTGATGGGGTGGTAATTGGCTGGGTTGGGTACTGACTTGCTTTTTGTGTACAGGACATAACTGGACAATTTTCCACATTGCTGGGTAGATGCCAGTGTTGTAGCTTTACTGGAACAGCTTCGCTAGAGGCATGGCAAGTTCTGGAGCACAAGTCTTCAGTACTATTGCCAGAATATTGTCGGGGCCCATAGCCTTTGCAGTATCCAGTGCCGTCAGCAGTTTCTTAATATCATGTGGAGTGAATCGAATTTGCTGAAGACTGCATCTGTGATGCTGCTGACCTCAGGAGGAGGCTGAGATGGATCATCCACTCAATATTTCTAGCTGAAGATGATTGCAAATGCTTCTGCCCTGTCTTTTGCATTGATGTGCTGGGCTCCTGCATCATTGAGGATGGGGATATTTGTTAGTTGGTTAATTGTCCACCACTATTCACAATTGGTTTGGCAGGGCTGGATGTAGTAGCAGAGCATTTAGAAATGCATAATATAATCAAGCAGAGTCAGCATGGCTTCATGAAGGGGAAATAATGCCAGACAAATTTATTAGAATTCTTTGAGGAGGTAACAAGTAGGATAGATAAAGGGGAACTAGCAGATGTAATATATTTGGATTTCCAAAAGACATTCGATAAGGTACCACACATAAGGCTACTTAATAAGATAAGAGCCCATGGTTTTGTGGGTAGTATTAGAACATGGATGAGGATTGGCTCAATAATAAAAGAGAGAGAGTTGGGATACGGGGGGCATTTTCAGGGTGGCAACCTCTAACTAGTGGAGTGCCACAGGAATCAGTGCTGGGGCCATAATTATTTACAATATATATTAATGACTTGGACGGGGGAAGTGAATGTACTATCGCCATGTTTGTGGATGACACAAAAATGGTGGGAAGGCAAGTGGTGAGGATGACACAAGGAGTCTACAGAGGGATATAAACAGGTTAAGTAAGTGGGCAAAAACGGGCAGATGGAATATAATGTGAGAAATTGTGAGGTTATGCACTTTGGCAGGAAGAATAGAGGAGCTGAATATTATTTAAATGGAGAAAGGCTGCAGAAAGCTGCAGCACAGAGGGATTTGGGGGTCCTCGTGCATGAATCCCAAAAAGCTAGCATAAAAGTTCAGCAGGTAATAGGGAAGGCAAATGGAATGTTGGCCTTTATTTCAAAGGGAATGGAGTATAAAAATAGGGACGTTTTGCTAAAACTATACAAGGCACTAGTTAGACCGCACCTAGAATACTGTGAACAGTTTTGGTCCCCTTATCTAAGGAAAGATGTACTGGCATTGGAGGCAGTCCAGAGAGGGTTCACTAGGTTTAACCCGGGGATGGAGGGTTTTTCCTATGAGGAGAGGTTGAGTAGGTTGGGCCTGTGCTCATTGGAGTTTAGAAAAATGAGAGGCGAACTTATTGAAACATATAAGATTCTTAGGGAGCTTGACAGGGTAGATGCTGAGAGGTTGTTTCCCCTTGTGGGAGAGCCAAGGACCAGAGGGCATAATCTCAGAATAAGGGCGCACCGATTTAAAACAGAGATGAGGAGGGATTTCTTCTCTCAGAGGGTAGTTAAACTGTGGAATTCTTTACTGCAGAGGGCTGTAGAGGTTGGGTCGTTAAGTATGTTCAAGGCTGAGATAGACAGATTTTTTATCAGTGAGGGAATCAAGGGTTATGGGGAAAAGGCAGGAAAGTGGAGTTGAGGATTATCAGATCAGCCATAATCTCATTATATGGTGGAGCAGACTCGATGGGCTGAATGGCCTACTTCTGCTCCTACGTCTTACAGTCTTATGGACTGCAGAGCTTTGATCTGTTAGATCCATTGGTTGTGGGATTGCAGAGCTTTGTCTATTGACACTTCATCTTTTGGTCTGCCTTGTACTGCTGCTGGCACACCCTCCTGCACTCTTCATTGAACCAGGGTTGATCCCCTGACTTGATGGCAATGGTAGAGTGGGGAATATGCTTGGCCATGAGGTTACAGGTTGTGGTTGAGTACAATTCTGCTGCTGCTGATGGCCCACAGCGCCTCATAATGCCCAATTTTAAGTTGCTAGATCTGTTTGAAATCTATCCCATTTAGCATGGTGATAGTGCCACAGGACACAATGGAGGGTATTCTCAATATGAAGACAGGACTTTGTCTCCACAAGGACATTCCCCAATACTGTCACGGACAGATGCATCTGTGACAAGTAGATTGATGATGATGAGGTCATGTAGGTTTTTCCCACTTGTTGGTTCTCTCAATACCTGCCACAGACCCAGTCTAGCAGCTATGTCATTAGGACTTGCTCAGCTCAGTCTGTGTTGGCGCTACCAAGACACTCTTGGTGATAGACACTGATATCCCCCAACCAGAGTACATTCTGCGCCCTTATCACCCTCAGTGCTTCCTCCAAGTTGTGTTCAACATGGAGGAGCACTGATTCATCAGCTGAGGGGAGGCGGTAGGTTGTAATCAGTAGGAGGTTTCCTTGTTCATGTTTGATCTGATGCCATGAGACTTCATGGGGTTCAGAGTCAATGTTGAGGACTCCCAGGGCAACTTCCTCCCGACTGTAAACTGCTGTGCCGCCACCTGCTGTAGGACAGGACATACCCGAGGATGAGGATGGTGGTGTCTGGGACATTGTCTGCAAGATTTGTTTCCATGAGAGTGACTATGTCAGGCTGGTGCTTGACTAGTCTGTGGGACAGCTCTCCCAATTTTGGCACAAGCCCCCAGATGTTAATAAGGAGGACTTTGCAGGGTCAACAGGGCTGGGTCTGCCATTGCTGTTTTCCGGTGTCTAGGTTGATGGCAGGTGGTCTGTCCAGTTTCATTCCTTTTTAACCTTGATTTGATACAACTGATTGGTTTAGTAGCTTGCTACAGCACTTCGGAGGGCATTTAAGGCATTGTCAGCCACATTGCTGTGGGTTTGAAGATTTCTGTCTCCAATCAATGAACTAGATAGATTTTACAACAATAATTTCAAGTAGTCATTTGGTAGTACAGAACTTGTGTATTGCAGAAAAAAAACATTTTGTCAAAGCTTTTCATCTTGCACTCATCAGGACAATCGCAAGAAAACACCAATGTCAGGGGAAGCAACAACTTTAAACTGTATGAGAAGAGAGCAATGATTGGTAGAGACGTTGCCATGGAGAATGCGCCAGTTAATGGTGACTGAACTTAATTGCGAAGCATTGTTTGAAATTTAAACCAGCAGCTTGACTCTCATTGGTTAAGGCATTGCCCTGAGGAAAGAACCAGCAAATGGCTGTCACTTATTTTATAGTGTATATCGTGCATATTGATAGAACATCTGTATCCATGTGCTCATTTGACATTGCTAGCCTATTCACCAATGTCCCTAGGAAGCCATAGATATTTGGGCTGCATCACTATGTCATGGTGATCTAGACCCGCCACTATTGTGTGAATCAGTATTCATTGAGCATATTAAGTTGGCAACTTACGCAGTTGAGTTCAGTTTTAACAACACCATGTATGCCCAAATAGACAGTGTTGCCTTGGGTTCCCCTGTAGACCCAGACCTCGCAAACATCTTTGTTGGGTTCCATAAGAAATGTGTCTTCGGTGGAGTGACAACTAACCTCCTACCCCTTACATATTTCTGATATATGGATGATACATTTGCTATGTTTAAATCCGCAGTTGCATGTAATAATTTCCTTACATGTCTTAATGGGCCCCATCCTGCACTCAAATTCACCTTTGAAATGGAGCAGTCAAATGAACTCTCCTTCCTTGACGTATGAGTTGAGAAACCTGCCAGGGGGTTCTCTACCACAATCTACTGAAGCCTACCTTCACTGGTTAATATATGCGTTAGGATTCTCACAGTTCCACACGCTATAAAATTGGCCTGATCAGCAAGCTCGTAAATAGGGCCCAAGCCATTTGCTCACCATGCAAGCCTGATGCTGAAATAGGGCACATCAAAGGCATCCTGCAGGATAATGGCCACCCTGATCAGATCATTTCGCACTGTATTTCACACAAACTCATGAACGGGCCTAAGGCTATCACTTTCAGCCCGGAAAAGTGCCCAGTCTCCCTCAGATTACCCTGGAAGGGCAAAGTATCTCAAAAATTTGAGCAATAGGTGAAGCTAGCTGTTTCACGCTGCTACTATGCAGTAGCAACACGAGCGGTATTCACCACTAACAGGATGCTGCCATCAAGCCAAAAAGACATTCTGCCTATCACACAAATGAGTAATGTGGTATATGAATTTCAGTGCCAGTGTGATGCTAGGTATGTAGGCCGTACATCCCAAAGACTGGTGGATTGTATCAAACAGCATGTCCCAGCTGCTGTAGAGGCCATGCCCAACCAGGCCGTACTTGCAAAACTCAAAACACAGTGCTCAATATTAGATGCGATTCCATGATTGGACAACATTTGTTAAATAATCTTCATTGTGCCAAAAATTACGCTGACAACCAATTTAAGATTGTCAGTGGGGCTCACTGTGTGGCGCATGTGTGTGTACTGGAAGCTACATACATTAATACACAGGGCCCTGTTCTTTGCAGACAGAAAGAACATGTACACACATTGCGCCTGTTTCAGCTAAAAAAAACAAAAAACTACTGCGGATGCTGGAAATCCAAAACAAAAACAGAATTACCTGGAAAATCTCAGCAGGTCTGGCAGCATCGGCGGAGAAGAAAAGAGTTGACGTTTCGAGTCCTCATGACCCTTCAGCAGAACTGAGTAAAGTTAGAAGAGGGGTGAAATATATAAGCTGGTTTAAGGTTGCGGGGGGGAGGCTGGAGAGAGAAGTTGGCGGGGAGGGGGGGTGGTTGTAGGGACAAGCAAGCAGTGATAGGAGCAAATAATCAAAAGATGTCACAGATAAAGGAACAAAGAGGTGTAAAAGGTGGTGATATTATCAAAGAGAATGTGCTAATTAAGAATGGATGGCAGGACACTCAAGGTACAGCTCTAGTGGGGGTGGGGTGGAAAGACTGACAGGGCATTACAGTTATAGATTTAAAAATAATGGAAATAGGTGGGAAAAGAAAAATCTATATAAATTATTGGAAAAAACAAAAGGGAGGGGGAAGAAACAGAAAGGGGGTGGGGATGGGGGAGGGAGTTCAAGATCTAAAATTGTTGAACTCAATATTCAGCCCGGAAGGCTGTAAAGTGCTTAGTCGGAAGATGAGGTGCTGTTCCTCCAGTTTGCGTTGGGCTTCACTGGAACAATGCAGCAAGCCAAGGACAGACATGTGGGCAAGAGAGCAGGGTGGAGTGTTAAAATGGCAAGCGACAGGGAGGTTTGGGTCTTTCTTGCGGACAGACCGCAGGTGTTCTGCAAAGCGATCGCCCAGTTTGCGTTTGGTCTCTCCAATGTAGAGGAGACCGCATTGGGAGCAACGAATGCAGTAGACTAAGTTAGGGGAAATGCAAGTGAAATGCTGCTTCACTTGAAAGGAGTGTTTGGGCCCTTGGACGGTGAGGAGAGAGGAAATGAAGGGGCAGGTGTTGCATCTTCTGCGTGGGCATGGGGAGGTGCCATAGGTGGGGGTTGAGGAGTAGGGGGTGATGGAGGAGTGGACCAGGGTGTCCCGGAGGGAACGATCCCTACGCAATGCCGCCAGGTGGGGTGAAGGGAAGATGTGTTTGGTGGTGGCATCATGCTGGAGTTGGCGGAAAATGATCCTTTGAATGCGGAGGCTGGTGGGGTGATAAATGAGGACAAGGGGGACCCTATCATGTTTCTGGGAGGGAGGAGAAGGCATGAGGGCGGATGCGCGGGAGATGGGCCGGACACGGTTGAGGGCCCTGTCAACAACCATGGGTGGAAAACCTCGGTTAAGGAAGAAGGAGGACATGCCAGAGGAGCTGTTTTTGAAGGTAGCATCATCAGAACAGATGCTAGCCATTCACTGTTTCATTCCTCAGGGCAACACCTTGACCAATCAGAGTCAAGCTGCCTGGTTTAAATTTCAAACAATGCTTGGCAGTTAAGTGTCATTCACCATTAACTGATGCATTCTCCATGGCAATGCCTCTACCAAACAGAGTCCACTTGCCAACCAATCAGCACTCTCTTTTCATACAGTGTCATATAGTACTCAAACAACAATTTTGTGCTTACCATTACCAGACCAGCTTTTTCAATATCAGATTTATTAATTGAATTTAAATTCCACCAGCTGCTGTGGTGGGATTTGAACCCATGACCCCACAGCATTAGCCTGGGCTTACTAGATTACTATTTCAGTGACTTCACCACCAGGCCATCACCTCTGTTCACAACCTTGGTGTCAGATTTGATCCTGAGATGAGCTTCCAACCTCATACTCATGCCATCACTCAGACTGCCTATTTCCACCTCCGTAACTTTTCCCCTGACTCAGTTCATTTGCTGCTGAAACTCACATTCATCTCTTCATTACCTCCCAACTCAACTATTTCAATGCACTCCTGGCTGCTCTCCCACGTTCTACCCTCCATAAACATGAGGACACCCGCAACTCTGCTGTCCATGTCTTAACTCGTAGTCGGTCCCATTCCCCTGTCACTGCTCCACTTGCTGCCTTACATTGGCTCCCTGTCAAGCCACGCCTTTGAGTTTAAAGTTCTCATCCTTGTTATCAAATCCTCCATGGCTTTGTCCATACCTATCTCTGTAATCTTCTCCATCCCCAAAACCTTCCAGGATATCTGCGCTCATCTCATTCCAGCCTCTTGAGCATTCCTGATTTTAATCACTCCACTATTGCTGGAAGTGTCTTCAGCTGCCCTTGTGCTAACTCCTGGAATACCCTCCCTGCACCTCTCTGCCTCTCTAGCTCACTTTCTTCCTGTAAGAAATCCTTAAAACCTACCTCTTGACCAAGCTTTTGTTCATCTGGCTAAATATGTCATTTTGTGGCTCGGTGTTATACTTTGTCTTATAATACTCCTGTGAAGCAACTTAGAATGTTTCATTCCATGAAAGACGCTATATAAATACAAATTGTTGTTACTCTTTGGATCATCATTTGCTCGCTAGTTCCTGACTCACCCACCAACCAAACCTTTCCCCCACCTTCCCTTCTCAAGCCCTTTCATAATTTTGCCTGTGGTTCCACAGCGAATGCAAAATAGGGATGGACGCCCTGGTGGCATCCAGTTAATTGGCTGCTGCTGACAAGTTTCAGCCACATATCACCAAAGCACAGTGAACCCCGCTCTTGGGCCTTGGGCCTTGGGCCTGCTGACAGGACCTCTGCCACGATGACTGAATCCAGCTGACACTTTCCATAAATTAATTATTTTACTTCAAATATATATCCAAAACATTTTATACGAAGTTATAGAGTCATGATAGTACATAAAGAGACCATTCAGCCCATCGAGTCCATGCCAGCTCTCGAAAGAGCAATCCAGTCACTCCAAATCCTCAGCTTTGCTCTTGTAGCCTGAATGTTTATTTCCTTCTAGTGCCCATTCAATTTCCATTTGAAATCAGTGTCTCTGCTTCCACCACCCTCAGAAGCAGTGAGTTCCGGGTCATTACATTTGATGCATTAAAATGTTCTTTTACACATCCTCCCTGTGTCTCTTGTCTAAAACTTTAAATCTGCATCCCCTAGCCCATGTACTATCAAAAAGATTTTCTGTGTCTACCTCATCTAAACCTGTCATAATGCTAAACACCTCTATCAAATCTCCTCTCAATCTCCTTTGTTCCAAAAAGAACAACCCCAGCGACGTCAACCTAGCCCTGTCGCTAAAATCCCTCAACCCTGGATCTGTTCTGGTAAATCTCCTCTGCGCTCTCTTAAGAACCCTCACATCCTTCCTGAAGTGAGGTAATCAGAGCTAGGTGCAACACAATAGTTGCAGCCTAACCAGAGCTTGACACAGGTTCAGCATATCTTCCCTGCTTTTGTGCACCAATCCTCTATTTATGAAGCCCAAGATCCCATATGCTTTGCTAACTGCTTCCTCAATATGTCCTGCCAACTTCAAAGATGCACATGAAGCCCCAGGTCCCTGTATACTCTTTGAAACTGTGCCATTTAGTCTAAATTGCCTCTCCCAGTTCCTTCTTTAAAAATGCATCACCTGACACTTCTCTGCATTAAATTCCCATCTGCCACTTGTCTGCATATTCTGCTAGTCTATCTACATCCCATTGCAATCAATTGGCATTATCCTCATTGTCAGCCACACTTCCAAATTTGGCACCATCAGCAAATTTTGAAATTTTATTCTGCATACCAACATCCAAGTCATTCGTGTGTATCAACAAGACAGCAGAGCAGCCAACACTGGGGTACAGTACTGGTGGGGGCAGGTCTGTCACAATTCACCACCCTCCAGTTTGAAAAACAACCATTTGCTACAATTCAATACATTCTGCCCTTAAGCCTATTTTTTTATTCAACCTGACACTGACCCTCCTGATCTACGAGCCTCAATTTTAAGAATAAGAAACCAATCTCTTATGTGGCACTTGGTCAAAGGCTTTCTTAACATCCATATAGACAACATCCATTGTGTTCCCTTCATCAACCTTCTCTGTTACTTCAACAAAAAACTTAATTAGTTGAACGCATTGTGCCTTTTAGAAAATTGTGATGGCTTTTCTTAATTTACTCAAATCTCTCCAAACGCCTGCGATTTTTTTACCCCCTGATTATTTTTCTAAAACTTTACCCTTGATGTTAAACATTTCCCCAATATCTCCAACAGCTGCTTTTAAAGCTATTTCTATTTGCTATTTTCGAAGTGGGTGAGCTGAAGTTTCCATTACTTTTCAGCTTCTCCTAAGCTGTTTAGTGCATTGGGGGGGGGGTGGTATGAAAGCTGCATGCCTTTTCAACTTTTACACATTCAATCCAATGTATATCGAAAGACCCAAAATCGCTGCAGCAATGCAACTATTGCACGCTGGTTTAAAAGCACAAAATTGGGACAAAGGACCAAAGGAGGGGCAATAAAATTGATGTTGTTTCTGTTGCAGATATATATATATCCTCTAATCAATATAAACAGTAGAAAAGAGACAGAAGAAAGAGGTCTCAAGGGCAATTAGGGATGGGCAACAAATTCCTTTCCAGAAATGCCCACATCCCATGAAAGAATGAAAAAACAGACAGAACAGTCAAAGATAAAGATTCCTGGCTAGAAATAAGCCAATTTCAACGTAATAAGAAGGGATCAAGCCCAGATAAATTGCAAAGAAAATATGGCAACTCAGATAGTGGACAAACAAGAGCAGGTGTTACATCTCCTACATTTGCACCCCCTCTCTCCTGACTGTCCAAGGCCCCAGGTGAAGCAGTGATTTATGTGTACTTCTTTCAATCTAGTCTATTGTGTTTGCTGCTTACAATGTGGTCTCTTCCACATTAGGGAAATGTTGTAAGGGTGGCCAAGTTGCTACTATTGTTGATGGAGTTGATCTGCAGGCACTTCTTAGGTGGAAACATTGAGTTTATTTACAGTGTACTCAGCAGCAACTAACGTGTGCTTTCAACTCCAACTCTATCTCTACACTGACAGCTGAGGTAGCCGCATTACTCTCCTGTTGGTTACTACAGGTCATGTGATCTCCCTGAACACGTATTATTCTTAAAGATACATTACACACTAAACAAAACCATAATTACAACATTCCTCCCCCTTTAACTCGGCTATACATATTATATTTAAGTACAAATCATTCAGGACAACATAATATTTACACTGGGTAAGGAATTTGCAAGTTCAGTGTTTCAAGGTAGTTTCCTGGTATGTGTGGAACGTCGCAGCTCCACAGCTTCAGATTCTTTGTCAGGTGCCTCCTTTCCAGAATTGCTTGAACATCAGGTGCTTCGGTGGGCACTTACAGTTCTGTATCCTCAGCTCTCACAGGAACATCAGGCATGTCTGTCCTGGGTTGAGTATCTTCAACAGGAAACGCAGACCCGGTCATGATCACTGGTGGAACCAAATCTTGGTGAATTGGCTTTCTCTTCCTTAAATGGTCCACATGTTTCTGGATGATCCGGCCTTCCACCTCCACGTGGTAAGATCGAGGTCCAGTCGCCACTTATTTCACCCGGTAGCCACTTTGGCCCTTCTCCGAGATTCTTCACGTATACCGGCTCTTCCACGGTAAATTTCCTCTCCTGAGAATGCCCGTCGTGTCTAGTTTTCTGGCTTCCCTGATTCCTTTCCACCTTCCCCTCTAAATTCGGCATTATTAAGCTCAATCTTGCCCTGAGACGCCGTTTCAACAGTAACTTTGCAGGTGTGATACCTGTTGTTGTGTGAGGGGTGATCCTGTAATGAAAAAGGAAGTGTGCTAGCTTGGTTACCAAGGTATCGTGCTTTCTCATACCTGCCTTGAATGTTTGATCTGCCCTTTCAGACAGTCCGTTTGAGGGAGGCTGGTACGGTGCAGTTTTCACATGAGTGATACCATTGAGGCTGATAAACCGTTGAAACTCAGCACTTATAAATGCCGTGCCACTATCGGAAACGACTACTTCTGGTAGTCCGTGAATGGCAAAACTCTGACATAGTTTCTCAATTGTAGCAGCCGACATTGGTGACTTCACCTCGTATACATCCAACCATTTTGAATGGGCATCGACAATGAGCAGAAACATCGTTCCCAGGAAAGGTCCAACGTAGCCAATGTGTAACCACACCCAGGGTCTACCTGGCCACTCCCATGGGTGTAATGGAACTGTCAGTGGCAACTTTTGCAGTTGCTGACATTGCACACAGTGCTTCACTAAACTCTCTATTTTGCCATCCACCCCAGGCCACCATAGGTAGCTGCGTACTATGGGAATTCCTAGATGTGCACCGTGTAGTTCAATCAAAAGTGGCTCCCTCCCCTTTGGAGGAACTATCACTCATGCTCCCCACAATAAGATGCCACCCTGGCTGGTTGTTTCATGTCTTCTGTTGAAGTACAGTTTCGTTTCATCAGATACGGGCTCCTGTGACCAACCAGGCAGCACTTATTCTTGTACTTGAGATAGGACTGGGTCTCGACTTGTCTGGCCTCTGATCTGTCGAGCACATACCGGTGAGGAATCTGAGAAATTTAACAGTAAAACAAGTTCCTGTGGAACTAGGACGTGCTCATCAATTTCTTATAAAGGCAAACGACTAGGGGCATTGACGTTGGTGATTTGATTGCCAGGCTTATGTACAAAAGTGTATTCGTATACGGCCAGAATTAAAGCCCTATTAGTATTTCTGTTTCTTCTTTCTACACGCCTTCTACTTTCTAGCACAGATTTTAATCTCAGCCTTCCTTTTGACCTCACTATTGGTCAGACATCTCTCAAATGTAATGTCAGCTTGTCTGAGCTCAGTGGCTGAGTCTCCCAAAATTTCATTATCTGTCGGCTCCTTGGAAAATTCCGCAACTTTTGCTTCCGAAGTCTCTTTGGCTTCATTTAGCTGATTCTTCATATCTTCCATCTCTTTTTTGTATTTGTTTGCTGCCTCCTGGAAAATTGAGCATTGTTGTGTCTTCTCTGCCAATTCATTCTTCAGTTTGTTCAGAGAACTGCTGAATTTTTTCTGTTTCTCTTCATACTTTTCCAGAGGTACAAACTCTGACTTGAGGGTTTCTTGTAGTGTGTGAAGGTCTTTCAACAAGTTTTCTTTTTCCCTATGAAGGTTTCTCACCTCATCTCGAACTCTGTCAGCGAGCAGGGTCTCTTCCAGTTTCTTTCGCTGTTCTGCCAGATTTTGGCTTAGGACAGCCTGCAGTTCATCAGGTTGTTGAGTCCTTACACACTCTTTTTTTAAAACAGGAATGCTTCCAGCTTCCTTTTGGAATCTCCATGGCCAATCAAGGTTGATTTCCCTTAGCCAATTTCACCCTAGAAGGCTTGGTCCTCTGCCTCTCAACACCAACACTGGTAGCTTTGCCGATTGGCTTCCATAATGGACAGTTACTCTGCTTATGCCTCTTACTTGAATGTCTTCACCCATATATGTTTTGAGCTTGGCAGCTGTTTATTCTAAACTTAATTGATGTTCACCATTATTCAGATATCTGAAGGTATGTTGCCCAATTAATGTAGTGGAAACTCTCATGTCCACTTCCATTCTAACAGGTTTTCCACTTACTTTCACTGTGACAAATATTGGTTCTGTCTTTCCAACTTTCAGATTAAACAATGAGTAAATGTCTGAATTTGTTGTTTCAGGCTCTTCTACATTGTAGATTTCATTGGGCTTCTTCTCTGGTTTACAAGCCTGCTTGAATCTTTCCTTGCACAGCCTCATCATATGTCCATTTCTGTGACAATAGGAGCATTCGATTTTTTTAAACTTCCAATCGCTAAAAGACTGATTGTTTCTACCTTGATTAATATTATTCTTTGGCTTCGCTGCTAAGTTATTTTTCTTTATTCTTCGGCTAGCAGGGGCTGTTTCCTGCTTCTCGGCGGAGTCTTGCATTTTGATGCGCTTTTCAGCTGGAATTTCCCACCCGATGTGGAGGACAGCGCCATTCTGCGCACCCTGTTTTGCTTTTGAATCTCTTACTGCACTTTCCATGGCCAGCGCTATCTCTAGTGCCTTCTCGAAATTCAAATTCACTTCAGACAATAATCTTTTCTGAATAGAGTCCTCATTCACACCACACACTAAACAATGTCAGAGCATGTCATTCAGAATAGTACCAAACTCACAATGTTCCATTAGCTGCTTCAAATTTGCCACACAGCATGCAGTAGTCTCACGAATTGTTTCATGAATTAAACCTGCACCTCTGTATCGTGACTGAGGGCTTTGGTTGAAAATGACCCTTCATGAGGTCCACCAATTCATCAAAATTTGTTGAATCTGGGACACCGGGTGCCGTCAAACTTCAAATCAGGCTGTAGGTTTTGCTCCCACAATTACTCAAGAGGATCGCTCGCCTCTTCTCTTCCCCCGTAATCTCGTTCACTAGATAAAAGAACATGAGGTGTTCTATGCATTGAAACCAATTGTCTGTGGCTGGTTCAGAAGAATCAATTCTCCCAAATTTTGGCATTTTGAGAGAGGATTACTTCTTCAATTCTAATGGAGCTTGCCACTGACAATCACTGGGCGAGATACAGTGCCGATTTTTTTTCTAAACTTGATTTCTTCTGTTCAATCCTGTTTTATCCTCATTGCCAGTTTGTTATAAGGGTGGCCGATTTGCTACTGTTGTTGATGGAGTTGGTCTGCATTAGGTGGAAGCATTAAGTTTATTTACAATGTACTCAGCAGCAACTACAGGTGTGCTTTCAGCTCCAACTCTATCTCTGCACCGAGTGCCGAGGTAGCCCACACTACTCTCCTATTGGTTACTACAGATCATCTTCCTTAACAAGTATTATTCTTAAAGGTACATTACACGCGAAACAAAAACCATAATTACTACAGGAAACCGAACGCAGATTGGGTGACCGCTTTGTGGAACGCCTCTGTTCTGTCCACAAGCATGACCCCGAGCTGACAGTGGGGCTGTCATTTTAATTCTCCACCTTGCTCTCAGGCTGACATTTCTGTCCTGGCCGGCTGCACTGTTTCAGTGAGGCTCACTGTAAGCTTCAGGAACAGCAGTTCAGCTTTCAATTAGGCACTTTACAGCCTTCTGGACTCAACACTGAATTCAATAATCTCAGACCGTAAACTCTGTTCCTCATTTTGTTTTCTTTCCTCGTTTCATTTCTTCTCTTTCAGTCGGCAGCACATCTGCTCTAGGCACATCTTTTGTTTCTTTGTTCCTTCTCTTGCCCCATCTCCATATTCATAGTAAACTCAAGAAAGAAAATTGATGGGAAGAATTTTCCTCCCATAGGGAGGGGGGAAGTGCGGGACCGGGCGCGGGCAGGCGCGCCTCCGATCGGCGCCCCCGATCGGGGGCGTGCCGCCATTTTATTTGGGTGGGCCAATTAAGGTCCGCCCAGTGTGACGTCTGCCAGGAAGTGTTGTGCACTCCCTGTGCGGGCGGTGGGGATTCCCTCTCTCAGGAGTGCGCTCTTTCATGCATGCGTGCGAAAGAGCGCGCTCATCTCCCTGAGGTTAAGTGCTGCCTTAAGAAGATCGGCGCCAAATTTAAAAATGGTCAAGGTGCACAGGCAAAATTTCCCTGACACGTCCCCTCATGTGACACTGTCACGTGAGTTGGGACATGTCCATCACTTTTAATCACACATTTATTAAATTTTTTAAAACCCTCAAGAAACCTCACCCCGCCCGTGGATGGGGTTTCATGCTTTTTTTGAAGCCCGCCAGGGCTCCCGGCCTGTCCACCAACCTTAAGGTTGGACGGGCAGGTCCATTCATTATTTCAATTACTTTTTACATGGCCTCAATTGGCCGATGACAGGTCGGCGGGTGCACAGCTGATTCAGCTGTGCCCCCGCTGACCTGAGAATTGAAATGACGTGGGGTGACGTCGGGAGTTCCGCCCGACATCATCCCACATCATTTTATGCCTCGGCGAGTGGGCCCCGCCCCCCACCCTAAAGATCCTGGCCAATAATCTTTTGGATATTAGGGGCATGAAGGGGTATGGAGAGAAAGTGGGAATATGGCGTTGAGATAGAGGATCAGCTATGATCATATTGAATAGTAGAGCAGGCTCAAAGGGCTGAATGGCCTACTCCTGCTCCTGGTTTCTATGTTTCTTTCTTCCCATTCCCTTTGGCCCTGGAGGGCTAATTTTTTTGTCATATAATCTCTCCTGAGTTCCAGCCTATCACAATCCTTCCTTTTGTCCTTGTCCCATCAACCCCTTGCTCAAAACCTATTACATCTCTAACTTTTCCCAACCCTGATGAAAGGTCTCAATCCTGAAATGTTAACTCTTGTTTCTCTCTCTACATACCTGCTACCTAAGCTGTTGAGTTTTTACCTTGACAGGTGGATAACTGTCATCCCCTGAAGCCACCTCCTTGAAAATAGGCCAGAGCTGGGAATATGGCTGCAGACGAGCACTCCAGACGTTAGAGAGCCTGGGTGCCTCTGTGGCAAAATCCAGCTCTATATGCCAACATTTGATGGAAGGTACCCACATCTATGCCTTTCAACAAAAACTTACTGTTTAAAGTTCTTAATCATTTTACATATTTACTGCCCTCGAATTTCTTAATCATTCTTTGTATCCTGCAGATAAATAATGGAGTCTGAATTCAGTGAAAGGTTGTCTTGTAAAAGTATTGATCAACTGCTTTCCAAAGTAATGGAGGAGTCTTTTACCATTATTGGCGAGGCGGTGGCACAGTGGTATTGTCACTGGGCTAGTAATCCAGAGACCCAGGGTAAGACTCTGAGATTAAATCACAGAATGACAGATGTGGAATTTGAATTCAATAAAAAAGCTGGAATTAAAAGTCTAATGATGACCGTGAAACCACTGTTGGTTCGTAAAACTCTACCTGGTTCATTAGTGTCCTCTTGAGAAGGAAATCTGCCATCCTTACCTGGTCTGGCCTACATGTGACTCCAGCCCCACAGCAATGTGGTTGACTCTTAAATGCCCTCTGAAATGGTCTAGCAAGCCAATCAGTTCTCAAGGGCAATTAGGATGGGCAATAAATGCTGGCCTAGCCAGCGACGCCCCCATCCCAAGAATGAATAAAAAAAATACATTCCATCTTTTCGTTTGAGAGCTGTGTAAATTACGTATTGTGATGACGTTTATGGCATTGAAAATGTCAGCAATATATAATATAAAAGTGCTGAGGCACCAATGTCCACTGACTTTATTATAGAACTGGTGGCATAACAGAGTTTTTTTTTATGTATGAAGCAGATGGTATGACTCACAAATAATTAGTTCCAGTTTCCATATTTTTCTATATGCTGCAACTAATAAGATTAACATGAACACACATTATTAAACAAACAAGAAATGAAATAAGCATTAAGCAACTGGCATAGCGAGCTCTAAGTAAGAGTGGCATTTGTTGATGTACATTCATTACTGCCTCGTACTTATTCCACAATAAAATGTATGCCGCAGTTTTGTGATGCATAATCAGAGATCAATTCCAAGCCCCTGAGACCCTTGCAGGTAAGGGCATGTTTGGACAAGAAAATATTCACTGGGGAGAAGCCTGCTTTTCAGTGCGAGCTTCCTGTTCGAGTCTTAACCCAAAACAGAAAAATCACATGACATTTAACGGTAGATTAAGACTATTTTACGTCCTGTGGAATGAAGCAACGTTCTACCAGTAAAATAAATTAGCCCATACGCAACAAGAACTCAAAGATCAAGGCTATCAGGGATGCAACTTCTCTGATAGAAATTTTGAAAGTCTGTGGGCGGGATTTTCCGGTTCTGCCGAATTCCTGCCCAAAGTCAATGAACAAGGTTTCCGGGCCAAAATCCCATCTTGTGGCCCGGATAATTGCAGGGTTGTGAAGACTTACCACCTTATCCAAAATGACTTCTGAATCCAGAAGTCCTGTCCCCTATTTCCGACGGATCCTATTTTCGTTGTTAGGGGAAAGGGGACGGGATGTGATTCACACATATGGGAAATCTGAATCCAGCAGGGCCATTTGAACTCAGCGCTGAGTCCAACCACGCCCTGTTTTTGCCGGAGTAAGGTCCGTTCACTGCAGTGTGCAACTTATGATTTTTAAGAATAGATGTGAATGCTTGTAAAAGACAGATAAGGCCCGTGGAACTGTCAAGGTATTTAAATCCCCTGCCCTTTAAATTTTGGAGAGAAAAAAACACAGCCTGCTGTGTCTCTGAGTTGAAAAAAATCAGTGCTTGCACTTTCAATAGCTTTTTGGCGCCATAACCTTAAGGGCTATCATTATAGTATTATTACTGCTTGACTGCTTCCATACCTATAATTATCATAGTGAGGGATTGTAAGTTCACTGTTTGACTGACATCGCATCACCAAGAGGCTATTAAAAGATTAGCTGTATTTGATCTTGGGCTATGAGACCAAATGTTTGTTTTTATAAGGGATTAAGTGCTTATTGGGATTTAAATGTACTGAATAGGCTTTTATCAATGAGGGTTTTTTTGTATATAGTGAAGTATGTAATATATACTTAGAACTTTACTTTTTTCATCTCTGTATGGCTCCTGAGGTCTGGCCATGAAGGATACTGGGTGAGTTGGCATGGAGTATGTAAGGGCAAAGGGTGGAGGGTGGGCATGTATTGGCATGAGTTGGCACTAAGGTGGCATAGGAGCTATAAGGACCCATGGAGATGAGTGGAGGGCATGGGTTGGCATGGAGGGTATGAGGGGCCATGGGGGATGGGTGGGGCATGGAGTAGCATGGGTGGAGCATGGTGGGGATGAGAGGGTATGAGGAGTGAGGGCTGGAGGGCCTAATATTGCATAAGACAGCTATGATGAAATCCCAGTGCACTGAGGTGGGACTTTTAACCAGCCCACCTCAGCGATTGGCAGCCCCAGTGGCTGCCTCCAAACTGTTTCCAGAGGCAGTGGGCCAGACTCCAGCTTGCACTTGCACCCAACACACACCACCAACCAGGCCTGGGTATAGCATTCACTTTGAAATCGTATATTAAATACATAACTGACTTCAGGTACATATGCATACCACCATAAAATCTTAATTTAATGATAAAAATATTTTCCAAAACAGAATGTACTTAAAGAGATGGCAGCCTCCTATTTACTCTAAACACTGCAGTGTAGGAAATATATGGTGCCATTCAGAGCTTGTCAGCTGCCCATATGGTTTGGGCCACAAATGACGGCCAGATCACTGCCTGAAGTCTCACTTATTAACACCTGATTAGGTTATTGCTCTCAAAAGTAATAAAATTCTCTTCCTCCCTACATCTTTGAAGTGAAATATTTAGAAGTTGGATTTCTTTAGGAGGTATATCAGGGAAAAAAATCTATAGATGTATCATCTGTAAAAAGAAAATCATACAGTAGCAGTTAATTTCTCAGAAGATAGGCAAAACATGGTGACTATACTATATAGAATTCTATAGAAAGCATGTTTTGCTGTGTGTTGTCTACTGTATTACTAACATGGGGAATCGTAATGTAAGACAATTTGACACTGGCTGAAACCTGGGTTGTTAGAAGGGAAGGCATCCAGCTTTGTTGTTCTCAATCATTTGTCATGAAAATAGTTCCATTAATAGTACATTATCAATCATAAACCACCAACTATTAACCACCAACTTGCTGAAAGAAATGAAACACAATTTGCATTTTCCTTTATCCAAACAAATCCTATAAACAATTCGAATCTGTATGTCATTCTAAGGCTAATTTACAAACGTCAAAGTTGACAGAGCTCACTTTACTGTGCAATAGACAATAATTTGTGGGTGACTGTGATTACAGGAAAACAGGCTCCATGAAGAATTGACTCAATTTCATAAACCCTGAGTGTGAAGCTCCAGTACATTACCATCTGAACCTGAAGAAGAACATTCGCATTGTCACCGCGGGATTACATGGATAATCCATCACTAAAAGATTACAAGATTGTTTTTGGAAATGGAATATGGCTGTTATGGAAACACAGTATCTTCCACATAACATATATTAATTTCGTTCACCCATGTGAGCTCTGCCAAAAGGCAGGCCCTTAACTCACTGTCTGCTGATTATACACCCTGAGCTGGTTTCTTGGCAGTTTTTGTCAGTGGTGTTTTGCCATTGCCTTCCACTCTCAGGGCAGAGTGAGGGGGCAGGTCCCAAGTCTTACCTCAGCTGGAATGGCAATTGGACCAATGTTGGTGTTATCCTGAACCACGAGCTAGCCATCTGAGCTAACCGGCCCCCTATTCACATATATTATACGATTTAAATGTCATATCCAATGAATGTACAACACTTGAAAACGATCCCTACATTAGACATTGGAGACCCCTGTGATAACAAATGCTGGTTAAAAATGCATAGACATAAAACACTATTTTTTTATGCATCACTAAATTTGTCATAAAATCTGATTTTAGTTTTTTTTTTACTCAAAATCCAATAACCTTGAAGATTGTAAAGCTGAAAGCTAAAAGCACAAGTTGTTTACTGGCCTACCTTAAATTTGGCTGCAAGCTGTTCAGTCGCCTCTTGCTCTTTCCTCAGATCTTCCATCATTTTCTCTTTCTCTTCTAACAATTTCTGTTTCTCTTCTGCCACCAAATTGTGATCATCTTGTATTGCTACCTTCTCTTTCTCCAATGTCTCTTTTTGTTCTTTTAGGTAATTTTCCATGTCTTTCTCTATGTTGTCTTCCATCTCCTCTCCTTCCTCTGCGATATCTTCTCCTTCCAGAATGATTTTCCTTTGGCTTTTTCTTCTTTTCTTGCTCAGCATCCCTCTTCTCTCCAATTGGGCCTTCAATCGTGCAATCTCCTCTTGAAACTCTCTCAACAAAGCGTCTTTGGGGTCTTCGTTAATCCTTGGCTTGTTTTTAATATTCTTGGTCCTGTTGGCATACCTCAGTGTTATTAAGCTCTCTTCGTAATTGCAAGAGGCTGGGCCAATTGTGGCCACCATAATTGTTTTAGCATTGCCACCTAAGGAGTCTTCCAACAGGCGGGTTAGTTTTGAGTCTCTGTAAGGAATATGAGTACTTTTACCATCCACAAGGGCAGAGATTACATTACCCAAAGCAGAAAGAGAAAGATTGATTTTAGTAGCTTCTTTTAGACGCTCTCCTTGGACTCCAGTTTTGCTCTGACGCTCACTACCAGCAAGGTCAACCAGATTCAACTTGCCCACTCTGATGTGATTTTCACCATCCAGTCCAAGCTCACTGCACTCCACGGTGACAACAAAAATTGCATGAGATCTTGAGCTGTACTCATTCATATTGGTAGATGCTACTGATCTGGTCTGATTTCCAACATTCATTACATGTTCTATTTCCTTGACATTCTTAGTTACGAAGGACGATAGGTCTGTAATTTAAGAATGAAAACATTTGACCAGGGTCCACTATTCATTAGAGAAGAGACACTTTCCTAAATTACAAGGTTTCCCCATTTAACTTAAGGAGTTTACACGATTCACACTGGGGAAACATGCTTTTGCAGGCCTCACTTTCTTTTCATGTTTTAAATGGTGTGTTATCACTAATCTTGCTACAACAAAGGAGACATGTAATGGGGACCCCTCCTTTCTAAAGAATCCTGTTCCACATCTAAGCTATCATTCCTGGATAAACAAAGCAAACCAAAATAGTTATTTGGCACTTATCAAAAATAAACTCCGGATTGAAAAGAAAATGCCCCATACTGTAGATTTATTTATATCGATGTTTCTGTGAATTTGCTTTGATCTCCTACAGAGAAAGATGTCAATCCTTATCTGAACTATCACCTTCAGCAGGAACTCTCTCCAAAAATATGTGAATGAGACTGTAAATATTTAGAATATGTACAGAACTTACACCAGGTCATGGATAAAATTACAGTGTTGACAGAAGTTTAGGTAACAACTAAGTGATTTTCATCCAAAACCTGCATAACACTATGGAGCTGATTTCACGTTTTTTGTTCTAAGTATCAGTGCTTATGTCAGTCTATCATAAATGTATTAAACATGAATGTTGTTTCTCAATTGGGCCTATACCACTCAGGAACAAATGAGCATGAGCCCAAGTCACCCATAAGCATTAAAACAATTTGCCAAGTGAAGAATAGTGATACAAAAGCAAAATAATGCAGATGCTAGAAATCTGAAATAAAAACAAAAATGCTGGAGATGCTCAGCAGGTCAGGCAGCATCTGTAGAGAGAGAAACAAGAAGTAATTTTTCAGGTCAACGACCTTTCATCAGAACTGGTATAGTTAATAGTTCATTGTTGGGCTCCTCTGCTTTCCTCTCACTCTATGGCATTGGCAATGATGATGGACCAGTTTTCTGGGATCCCAGAAGAGAACTGTAAATGGGAGAATATAAAACCAAGAGAAATGAATTCAAAAGCTCAGTCCAACTGCAGTTATTTGAGCCATTGTTCAAAATAATTGACAGTTCTCCCCATTACTGAAACATTTGATTGAAGTTAACGAGCCAATACCGTTCATAATGATGTCAGCATTTTGCCGAGGACATCGAATTATATTAAACAGTCTGACAGGAAATGACAGTCATGAGTACCAACTTACTCAAATTGTAGTTTTCAGCTGATTCATGGCTGAGCCCAGTGAACAGACTGAGAACTGGGAGTGTATTCCAGTGCTTGATTCGTCATTGCAGCACTGGAGGATGTTGGATATCATCTGAATATAACCATTTACAGGTGCTCTGACCAACTAGATGCTTTAGTCAATTTTGCTGGCTGTTTATTACCATGTGTGTCTGGCTAGTCAGTTATATGTGTATCAATGATCGTTCAAAAAAAAAAATCTGCAAATCCTCGGGTGAAAAATTAAGAGATTAAGGTCTGTCCTGGAGCAAAGACAGGGGTGATTTGGTATTCTGGGCTGGAGTGGGATTATCGGCTTGTTTTTTTTCAATTTCTCAACTAAATGTCGATGGAACCGGCTCCTCCCACTCTCCATCCTCCTCCTCCTCCTCCTGAAGAAATCAAATAGAATCACTGGCCCTTCATAACACAGTCTCACTGTCAAATGCATTGTATTTACCTGTTACGTATTTAATAACACGAACGGCTATTCGATTTGGCAATTTCAAAGGAGCGGGTTTCATACTTTACCTTTAATGTAAACACCGGTTTCTGGTTTCTCTTTGAGCTCCAGTTTTTTGTTCTCATCCCTGTTCAGGAGGTCTCGAATCTCCTCCTGGTAGATTTCCAGGTAGGAAGCCCTCACCAGGTACTGCTGGTCCTGGGATCGCGAAATGTGAGTGAAAATGTGCTCGAACGAATTCGGAATGATGCCTCTCTTCTCCGGTTCGGCCCATATGCCCTGCATGGTGTAGGTTTTCCCCGTCCCCGTCTGGCCGTAGGCGAACACTGTCCCATTGAACCCCTGCAGCACCGAGTCAACCAGAGGGCGGACCGTCTCGTCGTACAGGTCGCTTTGCTTGGAGCTGCTGTCGTAGACGGCGTCAAATGTGAAGGTCTTGGGGCTGTCGGCGGGGATGGTCTTGGGGTTTTGGATGGACACCTGTCCCAGTTTCACATCCATGTCCACAATCTGGTCGCAGGCAGCCGCTTCTTCTTTCCTGTTCATGGGACGGCATCTGACCACCACCTTCACCGATTCGCAAACCTTAGCTTTAGACATTTTGTTGCTGTTGGTCGGTTCTCTCCCCCCACCCACCAACCACCTCCACCCAACCCCTGCAACCTTGTTGGCTGAGAAAGCAGGCTTCTCAATCAGGCAGATCGACCAGCCCACCGACCCTCACTGAATGTATTGTGTCTGCAATAAAGCGATGCGCCCGTTCCGCATCATTTACTCAGTACAACACAGCATTGCAAAACACACACAGACACAGACAGACACACGTTCAGTCTGCACCACCACACCATACAAACCTAACCCCCCCGGCTGCCATTCAGACTGATGATCTTCGCGGGGGGGACACGGGCTGTTGCAGTTTTCGCCCCATTGGCAGCCGGCAACGCCTTTGTCATTTGGTGCTGGTGCTGGTGGTGTTGGTGGTGCCGCTGGGGGCTACACACACACACACAGAGACACACACAGCGCAGCGAGCAAGCTGCCCGGCCGCTCCTGTAAGACCAGCAGCAGCAGCAGCAGGAGGAGGACGCCCAGTCCTGGTGGTGAGGATGCTCACACAGCGAGTCCCGACAGCCAGAGATGCCTCGGTGACATCATGTCTGACCCGCCCCAAACCCAAGCTGTCACCAAACATTCTGTAGGGGGGTGTATCGGGAAGTGTAGTTTGCTGACTGGTGCTGAGGAGTGGGGCGGGGGGTGGCGGTGAAACTGCAAGCCGGGCTGGGAGGTTCCCATTCGCCCTCATCCACAATGCAGGCTTGGTGCTGCAGATTGCACCTAAGGACCTTAGAATATTCCAGAAACTAGTTTTTTTTTTTAAAAAAAATGTTGATTGGGCAGTGACCCACTAAAGCCTACCTTTATAAAGACATGGATACAAAATGTAATATGTTTGTTGTTCAATTACTAAAGGAAGAATTTAAATGGCAAAAAAAACAGAATTACCTGGAAAAACTCAGCAGGTCTGGCAGCATCGGCGGAGAAGAAAAGAGTCGACGTTTCGGGTCCACGCGACCCTTCGACAGAACTGAAGTTGTTGTCGAAGGGTCGTGTGGACCCGAAACGTCGACTCTTTTCTTCTCCGCCGATGCTGCCAGACCTGCTGAGTTTTTCCAGGTAATTCTGTTTTTGTTTTGGATTTCCAGCATCCGCAGTAGTTTTTTTTTGTTGAAATCAATGGCAGTTGTGCGTCACCTCAAGCGTTGCCTTTTGAAGTGCAGTCATTGTCAGGTTGCAAAATGCAGCAACCAGTTTGCGTACAGCAAGATCCCACAAGGAAAGGGGGGGTCCGATAGGGGTGCGTTTTCTCCCCAGGTTTATTCAATTTGTCTGGTGAAAATACCCTCACAGCTATTAAAGACCTTCCTGGATTATTAGTTGGAGGTTACAACTTTAATAATGTAAGATATGCCAGTGACCACCATTCTTATTGCCAACTCTGAAGAGAAACCGCAAAAGATTTTGGATAGAGTAGTGAGTGAAAGTGAGATGAAAGGGCTGAGCAAAAGTTGTAAGAAAACCAAACGTCTAGTAGTGTCCAAGAAGAAAGTCATACCAGAATGTAAGGTAATAGTGAAGAATGAAAAGATCAGACAGGGAGACATTTTGTTTGCTGGCAAGTATGTCAACATCGGAAGGAAAGTGTGACCCAGAAATAAGGCAAAGGATTGGAATGGAAAGATGCATTTCAAACAATGAAGAACATTATGATCAACTCAAAATTATCCATGAAAACGAAGCTGAGAATCCTGGAACGCTACGTCACACCAATTTTGACGGAATGGAAGTGAGTGTTGGGTGATCACTGAAGAAATAGAGAGAAGGACTGAGGCTGCAGAGTTGTGGTTTTTGAGGCAAATAATAAAGATATCTTGGACAAATCAATGACAAGGTGCTAGTAAAATCTGAGACCACAATAACTCTGCTGACCAAGATCAGGAAAAGACATTTGGAATTTCTTGGGCGAGAAATCATGATTTAGAAAGTCTGATGCTAATGGGAAACATTGTTGGTAAACGAGATCAAGGTAGACAAAGGACAATCTTTCTAAAGAGCTTTGCAAACTGGATGAATGTACCACCAATGAAGGTGATCCGCAACTCCAGAGCAAGGTTGCCATGGAGGTCCATGGTCACATAGAAACATAGAAACTAGGAGCAGGAGTAGGCCATTCGGCCCTTTGAGCCCGATCCGCCATTCATTATGATCATGGCTGATCATCCAACTCAATAGCCTGCTCCCGCTTTCTCCCCATACCCTTTGATCCCTTTCGCCCCAAGAACGATATCTAACTCCTTCCTGAAAACATACAATGTTTTGGCCTCAACTACTTTCTGTGATAACAAATTCCACAGGCTCACCACTCTCTGGGTGAAGAAATTTCTCCTCATCTCAGTCCTAAATGGTCTACCCTGTATCCTCAGACTGTGACCCCTGGTTCTGGACTCCCCCACCATCGGAAACATCCTTCCTGCATCTACCCTGCCTAGTCCTGTTAGAATTTTATAGGTTTCTATGAGATCCCCCCTCATTCTTCTGAACTCCAGTGAATATAATCCTAACCGACTCAATCTGTCCTCATATGTCAATCCTGCCATCCAAGGAATCAGTCTGGTAAACCTTCGCTGCACTCCCTCTATAGCAAGAACATCATTCCTCAGAAAAGGAGACCAAAACTGCACACAATATTCCAAGTGTGGTCTCACCAAGGCCCTGTATAATTGCAGCAAGACATCCCTGCTCCTGTAATCGAATCCTCAAAGGTTACCAAGGGCATGGTACCTGAAGAGAGAGAGGAAGAGAGATAACCAGATATTTTGGTAATGCAGGCTCAAGGAGAAATGTTGCTTAGGACACTGGGAGAATTCTATGCTCTTCTGGGATCTTTTACATCTACATGAGCAAGGAGATCAAGATTTCTCTTGGTGCCTCATCAGTTCTGAAGGACATGACTTATATTCTTGTACCACTATTGTCTAACAGTACTGTGAAAGTTTCTCCAGTTTGGCCATTATGTAAATCCTTTCATAACACTCTGAAATGTGATATGTGTTTCTGGAACCACATCCACAATAGGCAGTTTGCTGATGTATAGTTATGCTCAAGTATCATCCCGTCAATGCCAATAATTCATCTCTTTCTCCTTTGTTTACAGGAGAAGACTACCCATAATAAGAGGGAGGGAAGCCACATAGGAGTGGGACTCACCTCCCCCCCCCCCCCCACCCCCCCATCTCTATCCTTTGACACTCTTCAAGGAAGCAGCACAATATACCCATGCTAGTGAGAAGGTAGAGAAGGCATGGGCTAGGGAATCTGGAGCTGTGATCGCTCAAGATCTTTGCCTAACTTTCTCATCCAATTCATGCATTTAATCTCACTCAATGGAACCAAAGTATATGGTGAAGATCAATTCCTTTTGCAATCCTTGTGCAAAAAGAGGACCATGGTTGAGTTACAATTCAAAACTGCATCATAACCCTCATTGCTCTATCTGTCTCTATGTCGCTATATGCATCATAGTTTAGGCCCAAGAAGGTGCTAGAAGGAATTATATCTGGACATTGCACTGTCAGTTTAAATCTGCAAAGCATCAATTCAGGAACATTCACCTCGGGATTTTGACTGTGACTCGGTGATACACAGGGCACAAGCCAGCAGGAGGAGATGACAATGGCACAGGAGGAAAATGCAATAGTTGTTCAGAGGGTAAGCTCATGTCCATTCTCTGCTAAGAAGACATGACTTCGAAGAAGAAGGAAGTTTTCTAACCATGAAAGATGATTGTAGCCATTGGAGTAGCACCTAGCAGTCTGCAGTGAATGGTGACTAATGTATAAGCTGCCATCTTCAAATGGCCTACTTCTCATTTACACTTTTCTGAAATGATAGATAGATAGATTTTTCTTTTCCCACCTATTTCCATTATTTTTAAATGTATTTCCATCCATTGTTTTATCTCTACCTTTTAGCCTTTTTAGATTCCTTCACCCCACCCCACCCCCACTAGGGCTATCTGTACCTTGCTTGTCCTGCTTTCTACCCTTAATTAGCACATTCCTTTAGATAATCTCACCACCTTCAACACCTCTTTGTCCTTTTATCTATGACATCTTTTTGTTATCTCCACCTATCACTGGCCCTCTACCTAGCTCTTCTTGTCCCAACCGCGCCCCCCTTAAACCAGCTTATATTTCACCCCTTTTCTATTTTTACTTAGTTCTGTTGAAGGGTCATGAGGACTTGAAACGTTAACTGTGTTCCTCTCCACCGATGCTGCCAGACCTGCTGAGTTTTTCCAGGTATTTTTGTTTTTGTTTTTGTTTTGGATTTCCAGCATCCGCAGTTCTTTGCTTTTATATCCATGTATGTGAATATATTTCTGGTATGCAGTAATAATCCAGAGTTAAGATAAAAGAACATTAATTTGTCAGTAAATGAATGAGGAAGGATCAACCATGATCAGTTTCAAACAACAATAACTTCACTTGTTTCATCAGACAAACCATGAAAATCATAGCCCTTGGTACCTTATTAAACACAAGCTGAATTCATGTGTGCATTCCCAGTTAATTGCTTTATTGAGTGTAATAGTTACTGGATGAGAACGCTCATCGCTTGCTTCATTCTAAGGAAAAAGCACTTTGTACTGTTAAATTTAACAGAAGAATGGCATCAGACACACCAAAAAGATCCTGGATAAATTATTTTGCTCAACATGTTACATTCTTTTTCTAT
Organism: Cetorhinus maximus; assembly: GCF_964194155.1. Lineage (NCBI taxonomy): Eukaryota > Metazoa > Chordata > Chondrichthyes > Lamniformes > Cetorhinidae > Cetorhinus > Cetorhinus maximus. The sequence continues at coordinate 6,106,762 of NC_135883.1, read as the reverse complement.
ATATCCTCCTCTTTCTACTTTTAATCACTGTACACATTTTTAATTACTGATAAAGGCTTACAGTGCCTAATCTTCTCTTTATGTTTCCAATACATACAGTAGCAATCAAGACAGCCAAAGTACTTACTTTCATTTCTCTGTTACAACTGGAACATCTATAAAGTTCAGTGACTTGCCAAAATAAATTTTCTACTGAATTATTTCTAATGCTGGACACTACATTATCTATTCAATTCACTGATGTGATTGAAACGAGCAACCCACAGGGAGTCTAGCTGAGTAAAAATTTGTGAAGAGATCAGCAGTATATTATATCATTAAAACATACAAACCTGATATTAACAATTGTTGCCAGTAATTACATGTTAGGTTCTGTTTCCTAGTTTAAGCAAAAATTATCAACAGCACACACTTAACCTATAATTGGTCACATTGTGCCGCTAATGAAGGTGGAGATGTGGCTGAAGTCAGAAGATTGTAAATTGCAGTGCTTCCATTTGTGAAACCAATGCTTCACAAGTGTGCATATTTGGTAAATTTTATGTTAATAAAAGGAGGCCTTGTGCTGCAGCAGGTAGCGGCCCTACATCTGAGCCAGAAATTCCAGATTCAAGTCTCACTCCAGGACTTGACAGCCGAAGAAGACATGTTCTTAGTGCGATCAAACAGGCATCAACTTGTAAATCCTTCCAACATGCATCAATGGCAGGCAGTAAAAGCAGGAGAGATTCCTGATCAGCCGTGTGATGGAAAGAAATTGGAACCTCTACCATCACTATCCACAGCTCCAGACTACAACATGCATGTAAACGTGTATGTTGCCACAGCAATTCGGACTCCTTGGGGGGGTTGGTTGTCACAGATGGCTGGACGGCCGGTGTGGATCAGATTAGTTCCAACAGCATGAGGTTTGATCGCTGTTCTGGCTGGGATGGATTTGGGACCAGCCTTCTGGCCCTATCCATGGTGGAGGTTGTAGTGTTGTGGGTCAGACCTGCCTTTGGGCAGAGAACTCAAGAAAAAGATTCTAATAAGCAATCACAGTTTTCTCAACATTTTATTTTTGAAATAGGACCATAAAAAAGTTTAAGGATAAGGAAAGGTCATTATGCACAGTTGTTTGAGACCTAATATAGACCTGGGCACAAAACTGAAAAGATGTAAAAAACTATAATAATTTAGTTCTCAAAAGCCCAATCTACTTACCAGTATCTGAAACTACTAGCTTTGATCAGTCTGATACAAATACAACCCGTGAATAGTTTAATTATTTTTGAATTGCATAGTCTTTTTTAAAGTAAGAGACAGATGCTTATGATTTGCAGTTGGGTTGATATTTATGCCTCTGAGGTTCTTTAATGTGTTTATATTGGCTGAGCAACTTACTATTTTTAATTTTGTGGCACTTTTGACAATCATTTTAGCAGCACTTGGAGCAGATTAGAATATGTGGCTCAGAAATTCCATGGGGATGCTCCCACTCTCATAACGTAGCTCTGGCAGGAGATCAGTAGAACCCTCAGAGATTTATTCTATTTCTCTGAGAGCTCCAAGCAGGCCTACAACTTAATTTTGTCTTTATCTTTTCTGTTCTGTTTTCATAAGTGACCTAATTACTTGAGTGGGTGTTATGGTTTTGGGATTAGCACAGCTCCTGTAAACAGACCTTGTCTCATACGATACTTTTTCTTTTGTCCTCACAAATTGCATTGCATGTAGGGCTGCCCCACCTGCAGTAACCTGCTTACTAGATTAAGTATAGTTTTCTTCAAAAGTGGTGAACAATATCACACTGTGGTTTACAGACTGGTGCAGTTGAAATTACACTGGGGCACAATGGAAGTGCAAGCTTTGCCCCAGCTCGTTCCACATCTCTGCTGTGAAGGGGAGGGGTAGGATTCTCCCCAGATTTTATAAGGCCCCTCATTCACATACCACTAATGTGTTCCCAACAAGGGTGGTATCATATGTTGGGAGAACCAAGGCTAAGGAACAGGGCACTGGGTTTCCTGGGCAGGAATCAAAATGCGTAGATGCAGTTCGTTAAGGCAGCACTTACAGTTCTGTTTGCTCTGGGGCATTGAATGCAAGAGTAAGGAGGTCATGTTGAACTTTTATAAGACACTAGTTAGGCCTCATCTGGAGTACTGCGTCCAGTTCTGGGCGCCATACTTGAGGAAGGATGTGAAGGCATTGGAGAGAGTACAGAGGAGATTCACAAGAATGATTCCAGGGATAAGGAACTGTAGCTATGAGGATAGATTGGAAGGTTGGGACTCTTTTCCTTGGAGAAAAGAAGGTTGAGAAGAGACTTGATAGAGGTATCCAAGATCCTGAGGGATATGGACAGGGTAAATAGTGAGAAACTGTCCCCACTCAAGAGAGCACCAAGAACTAGAGGACACAAATTCAAAATAATTGGCAAAAGGAGTAAATGTGATGTAAGGAAAACATTTTTCACCAGAGGGTGGTTGGAGTCTAGAATGAACTTCCTGAAAGGGTGGTGGAGGCAGGTTCGATGGAGGTATTCAAAAGGGAATTGGGTTGCTACTTGAAAATAAATACTGTGCATGGTTCCGGGGATAAGGCAGGGGAGTGGGACTAGGTGGAATGCTCTTTCAGAGAGCCAGTGCAGACTTGATGGGCAGAATGGCCTCCTTCTGCACTGTAAAGATTCTGTGATTCTGTGAACTGTTTACTTTCACTTCTGCTGATTACAGTGCTGAGATGAAGCATGAGGCTGCTAGTTCCCAGAGGCAAAGAGAGAACAATTACCTTTCCTGAGAGACCCCAAGAGGTCATGTTATCTGAGTGGAGGAGGCAGAGCAAGGGATTGCACTTTCTGTGGTTAGGAAGAGCAGTCTTCAAGATGAAGGAGAAATTCAATCCCTCAAAAAAATTTGTCCCGATAAATAACTGTTGTTCTTATCTATTAATGGTGTACTGCCATGCCGTGCCTGTTTCCTTCAATGAGTTGATACTCACATGAGATGCTGTCTCATCTTTGCCAACCCCTTTGTACACTCTAAGAAACACAAGGCAACCCATATACATGCATGACAAGCTTTTCACCTTCCTTACAAACTTCTCACAATTGCAGGATGGGACCATGACTGACTCTCCCAATGCCTCCCACCCTCTCATAGCTGCCATTTGAAATTAGCTGTGGTAAGCTATGCGAAACCATTCAGACATTTATCAATCTCTAACTGATTACAGGAAAGGAAGACTACAATACAAAGAAAGAATGCAAACTGGAGAGGGCATTGCAAATCTCTAGAATTTGACAAGTCTAGAAAGATTTACTTTGATATATAGGCTGATATCCATGTTTCCCTTTGGAGGGGTGAAAAACCTATGTCTGAGGGTTAGAATCATTCTGCCATTGTTCTTCTCCCTCAAGGACTTTTAATCATGCAGTCTGCTTCAAGGAAATGTACCAGCCATCATTATATCATAATTGACATGTTGTGGCTCCTGAAATTGTTAGGAGTGATTTTCAGATTTCAATTCAATTTTCCTTGGGTGATGAGAACTGCATCAGATTGATGAGAGTGTGGGTTTTAGTGCTTGTCTGTCTCTGAGAGCACTTATATCAGCTTATCCTTCAGTATCAGGTCTATTTAAGTTTTCTGTGCACTCCTGGTCATCCACCCACTGCTAGACAGTGAGGCAGAGGAAAATGGCTGCAGTATCAATTGTAGCGGAGGATATCTGGCTATTATTTTATTTGGGTTTTGGAATGCTTTACCACAGGAAGTAGTTGAGGCACAAACCAGTGCAAGTTTTAAGGGAAGAATAAACGTTTGAAACAGAGGAAAAGACAGGGCCATGAGGAGAGCAGGACAGTGGGATTAGTTGTAATGCTGCAGCAAAATGCCAGTGCAGGCAAAGGCCAAATGGGCACCGTTCCTGCAGTCAACTTCTGTCATTTCAAGTGCGAAGCCATTGAAAATCACAGCTGCATTGTCTCAATTGCAAATTTTAAGAAATTCTTTCATGGGATGTGAGCATCACTGGCAAGGCCACCATTTGTTGCCCAACCCTAATTGCCCTCAAAAAGGTGCTGATCCGCTTTCTTGAACCACTGCAACCCAACTCTGGGGGAGGTGGTGGCATAGTGGTATTGTCACTGGACTTTTATTCCAGAAGACCCAGGGTAATTCTCTGGGGACCTGGGTTCAAATCCCACCACAGAAATAAAAATCTGAAATTAAGAGTCTGATGATGACCACAAAATCATTGCCGATGGTCATAAAAACCAATCTGGTTCACTAATGTCCTATAGGGAAGGAAATCTGCTACCCTTACCTAGCCAAGCCTACATGTGACTCCAGGCCCACAGCAATGTGGTTGACTCTTAAATGCCCTCTGAACAGGGCAATTAGGAATGGGCAATAAATGCTGGCCTAGCCAGCAACACCCACACCCCATGAATGAATAATAAAAGAAAGCTAATGTAGGCGCACTCACGGTGCTTTTAGGAAGGAAGTTCCATGTTTTTGGCCCAGCGACAGTGAAGGAGCAGTGACATAGTTCCAAGTCAGACCGGTGTGCGTTTTGGAGGGGACCTTACAGGTGGTGATGTTCCATACACTTTCTGCTCTTTCCTTCTAGTTGGTAGAGATCGTGGGTTAGTGCTGGATACCTGTAATGTCCCTTTAAAGGCTGTTCTGTCTAAGTGATCTAACCTCGAATCAGGCAGTCCCAGGCATCCTGGGCAGCGATGTGTGCAGCTGGCTAGTCCACTTACCATATTATGCTCCATCCATTCCTGCTCCTCATGTTGTTCTTCATCCTCCTCCTCCAAAGAGGCATTACACAAAGCACCTTTCTCCTCCTGGAGCTACTACATTACATTGTGCAAGGTGCAGCAAACCACTATCAGTCTGGATACCAAGGCTGGTGCATACTGAAAGGTGCTCCCAGATCTGTCCAGGCACCTAAAGTGTACTTCATTGTCCCAACTGCTTGTTCTATCACAACTTTGGTGGCGAGGTGGTTTCTATTGTTCCTTTCCTGGGCATCATTGTCTTGTCTCCTCACAGGTGTTTTTAGCCACGTATTCAGATGTTAGCCCTGGTCTCCAAGGAGCTTTCCTGCTTCTCCAAAGCTACTCTGCTTCAAGATGTGAAGATCTTAAGGAACTTTGAATGGTGCAGGATGAAAGCATCATGGCAGCTTCCTGAGAACCTAACATTATCATAAATAATGACATTTTGTGACTGCGTATGAGCTGGATGTTAAAGGAGTGAAATGCCTCCTTGTTGATAAAGACCAGAGGGTGATCTGAGGATGTCTTGGTTGCTACATATGTCCAGTCAATGACTCCCTGAACTTGTGGGAATCCAGCCATAGTCGCAAATCTACTTTGCATGGAAATGTGGATGGCCTTTCGAGGCTGCCCCTACCAGTCAGCCATGTTGACACTGTTCAGAAAGACATTGTTAACTTTGCACATGTGGAGAACACACCCATCACTTCAGTCCAAATCAAGAAAGCCATTCGAGTGGACCCAATCTTGTCCAAAGACATGGACCTTGTGATGTATGGCAACTCTTCCCCGAACTTCCAACTCTCACCTGACCTTCATCCTTACCTTTCCAGGAGGATGGAGTTATCAGTCACTTCAGGATTTTTACTTTGGGGCATGCAAGTTATTATTCTACCAACATTGAGGAAACCAGTGTTGGGCCAACTCCATGTTGGACACTGTGGAATAGTTCACATGAAAGAGAGTGCAAAAAGCTACTTTTGGTGGCCTGGTCTGGACCAAGATATTGAAGCCAAGGCAAGATCCTGTCTTTCATGTCACAGTGTGAGAAACATGCCTCAATTGGCACCACTCCATCCGTGGGATTTGCCAGAAAACCCTTGGCAGCGCATCCACGTCGATTTCGCTGGCCCATTTGAAGGAACAATGTTCCTGGTAGTTGTGGATGCTCATTCCAAATGGCCCGAAATTTCAGTGATGTCCTCTACTACAGCTGAGAGTATAATTCAAAGGCTAAGAGAAATGTTCAGTCATTAGGGTTTACCAGAACAACTTGTGGCTGACAATGGACCTCAGTTTGTCCCGCAGGAGTTTGAGAATTTTTTGAGAAGTAACAGAATTCATCACATCAGCTCAGCACCTTACCACCCATCCACCAATGGATTGGCAGCGAGATTTGTTCAAACCATGAAACACTTTAAGCTTGGCACAAGGACATTCTTCCTGGACACATTTCTGCTGACATATCGAAACATGCCGCATGCTACGGCTAAAGCATCTCCTGCTAATGGGACTTCAGTCTAGCTCGACTGAAGTTGAGGTCATCTCACCTACAGAGGCATTAGACACAATGTCAGATTCTGCTACAGGTCCTAAGTTGTCATCAGTCTCCAATGAACGTTACATAGAGAAGATTTCCTGGGCGTCTGAGCTATAGTTAAGGTGAACCCCTGTGTTTTTTTGGGGCGCAGGATAATCCCCAGCGTTCAGCTGGGAATAGAGGCAGCCTACCCTATTTCACAAATTCAGAAAATGTTTTGTTAAACTGACATTTCCAATAATGGGGGAGGAATATGTTATGAACTGTATGTCTTGTTTAGCTTGCCATACTTTGCAAGCCAGTGCATTATGGGATCACAGAATCCATTTTCTTTTGTTAGTTCAGTTGCTGAAGTAAAATAAATAGAAGCACAATGTTCAACCACCTCCGCACCTAGGTGAGTATTGATTAATCTTTAAAAAGTTATTGGCAGTACCAGTATTAAAACATAACAGCTCCAGTTTGCATTGGGCTTCACTGGAACATTGCAGCAGGCCAAGGATGGACACATGCGCATGAGAGCAGGATGGTAAGCGACAGGAAGATCTGGATCATGCTTGTGGACTAAGCGAAGGTGTTCCACAAGGTGGTCACTCAGTCTGCATTTAGTCTCCCCAATGTAGAGGAGACTGCAGTGGGAGAAGCGAGTATAATAGACCAAATTGAAGGAGGTTCAAATGAAGCGCTGCTTCACCTGAAAGGAGTGTTTGGGCCCTTGGACGGTGTGGAGGGAGGAGGTAAATGGGCAGGTGTTGCACCTTCCGTGATTGCTTGTGGAAAGGGGATGAGGAGTTGGGGATGATGGAAGAGTGGACCAGGGTGTCCCGGAGGGAATGGTCCCTACTGAAAGTTGACAGGGGGGTGGGAGGGGGGGCCAAGCGGGTGAGGGGAAGATGTGTTTGGTGGTGGCATCATGCTGGAGTTGGCAGAAATGGCGCAGGATGATCTTTTGAATGTGGAGGTTGGTGGGGTGAAAAGTGAGGGCAAGGGGGACCCTATAATGGTCCTGGGAGGGAGGGGAATGGGTGAGGGCAGAGGTGCGGGCGATGGGTTGGACACGGTTGAGGGCCCTGTCAACCACAGTGGGTGGGAAACCTTGGTTCAGGAAAAAGGAAGACATGTCAGGAGTGCCGTTTTGGAAAGTAGCATCATTGGAATAGATGCGACGGAGGCAGAAGAACTGGCTGAATGGGATGGAGTCCTTACAGGAAGCAGGGCGTGAGGAGCTGTAGTCATAAGAACATAAGAAATAGGAACAGGAGTAGACCAATCGACCCCCTCGAGTCTGCTCCACCATTCAATAAGATCATGGCTGATCTTCTTGTGTTTCGATTTCCACATTCCCATCTAACCCCAATAACCTTTGATTCCCTTGTCTAACAAGAATCTATTTACCTTTGCCTTAAAAATATTCAGTGACCCCGCCCCCACCGCCTTCTGAGGCAGAGAATTCCAAAATCGCACAACCCTCTGAGAGAAAATATATTCTCCTCACCTCTGTCCTAAAAGGTGACCTCTAATTTTTAAAAAGTGGCCCCTAGTTCTGGACCCACCCACAAGAGGAAACATCCTTTCCACATCCACCTTGTCAAGGATCTTGTACACTTCACACAAATCACCCCTCACTCTTCTAAACTCGAGTGAAAACAAGCCCAGTCTGTCCAACCTTTCATCATGAGACAACCAACTCATTCCAGGTATCAATCTAGTAAACCTCCTCTGAACCGTCTCCCATGCATTTACATCTTTCCTTAAATAAGGAGAACAAAACTGCAGAGTATTCGAGGTGCGGTCTCACCAATGCCCTGTATAACTGAAGCATAACATCCTTACTTTTATGTTCAATCCCTCTTGTAATAAGGATGACATTCCATTAGCCTTCCTAATTACTTGTTGTAACTGCATACTAACCTTTTGTGACTCATGTACTAGAACACCTAGATCTCTCTGCACCTCAGAAAAATGCAGCCATTCTCCATTGAAATAATACTCTGATTTTTTGTTCTTTTTGCCAAAGTGAACAGCTTCACATTTTCCCACATTAAACTCCATTTGCCAGATCTTTGCCCACTTACTCAACCTATCTATATCCATCTGCAACCTCCTCATGTCCTCTTCACAACATACTTTCCTTCCTATCTTTGTGTCAACTGCAAATTTAGCTACCATGTCTTCACTCCCCTCATCTAAGTCATTGATGTAAATCATAAAAAAATGAGACCCCAGTACAGACCCCTGTGGGATGCCACTCGTCACATCCTGCCAATCAGGAAAAGACCCATTTATGCATACTCTCTGCTTCCTGCCAGCCAGCCAATCTTCTATCCATGTTAATATGTGACCCACTACACCATAAGCTTTTATTTTCCGTAATAATCTTTGATGTGGCACCTTATCAAATGCCTTCTGGAAATCCAAGTACAGTACATCTACAGTCTCCACCTTATCCACTGCGCATGTTACTCCTTCAAAAAACTCCAATACATTGGTTAAACACAATTTTCCTTTCACAAAACCAAGCTGACTCTTCCCGATTGCCTTGAGCTCTTCTAAGTGCCCAGCTATAACCTCCTTAATGATCGATTCTAATAGTTTCCTCACGACAGACATCAAGCTAACTGGCCTACAGTTCCTTGTTTTCTGCCTCCCTCCCTTCTTGAATAGAGGGATTATATTTGCTACTTTCCAATCTGGTGGAACCTTTCCAGAATCTAGAGAATTTTGGAAAATGAACACCAGCGCATTGGCTACCTCATTAGCCACCTCTTTTAAGACCCTAGGATGTAGCCCACTGGGACCCTGCAGCTCCATCAATTTGCTCAGTACTGTTTCCCTAGTGATTTCAATTTCAGCAGGTTTCTTTCTCTCGTTCACCTCCTGATTTGCAGCTATTACTGAAATGTTTTTTGTATCCTCTATTATGAACACAGAAGCAAAATATTTGTTCATTTCTTCCATCATTTCCTTATTATCTACTATTAACTCCCCACTGTCACTCTCTAGAGGACCAACACTCACTTTACTTACACTTTTCCTTTTTAAATACCTGTAGGAACTCTTGCTATCAGTTTTACATTTCTAGCTAGCTTCCTCTCATACTCTAATTTCTTTCTCCTGCTTAACCTGTTAGTCATTCTCTGCTGTTCTTTATATTCTGTCCAGTCATCTGTCCTGCCACTCATGCTTTTTCCTTAAGTTTGATGCTTTCCTTAACATCTCTAGTTAACCACAGACTCAAGGTTGCTGTGGGAGTCGGTGGGCTTGTACTGAATATTGGTGGACAGTCTGTCACCAGAAATGGAGGCAGGGAGGTCAAGGAAGGGAAGTGTCAGAGATAAACCATGTGAAGGTGAGAGAATTTGGAAGCAAAATTAATAAATTTTTCCAGGTCCAGATGAGAGCATGAAGCGGCATCAATACAATCATCGATGTACCAGAAAAAGGGCTATGGGCGGGGGCCTGAGTAGGACTGGAACAAGGAATGTTCCACATACCCCATAAAGAGACGGGAATAACTGAGGCCAATGCTGGTACCCATAGCCACACCTTTTATTTGAAGGAAGCGGGACAAGTTTAAGGAGAAATTGTCCAGTGAGAGAACAAGTTCAGCCAGACGGAAGAGAGTGGTGGTGGATGGGGATTGTTCAGGCCTCTGTTCAAGGATGAAGCAGAGAGCCCTCAGACCATCCTGGTCGGGGGTGAAGGTGTAGAAGGACTGGGTGTCCATAGTGAAGAGGAGGCGGTTAGGGCCAGGGAACTGGGAATTGTTGATATGACATAGAGCATCAGAGGAATTGTGGATGTAGGTGGGAAGAGACTGGACAAGGGGAGAGAGAATGGAGTCAAGATAGGAAGAAATGAGTTCTGTGGGGCAGGAGCAGGCTGACATGATGGGTCAGTCCTGTTTGTGGATTTTGGGAAGGAGGTAGAAGCAGGTTGTGCGGGGCTGGGAGACTATGAGGTTGGAACCTGTGGAGGGAAGATCCTTCACCTTTCAATCTCTCCAGCTCTGAAGAAGAGACATACGGACTCAAAATGTTAACTCTGTTTCTCTCTCCACAGATGCTGCCAGACCTGCTGAGCTTTTCCAGCATTTTCTGTTTTTATTTCAGATTTCCAGCATCTGCAGGATTTTATTTTTATCATTTGAGCAAAAGCCTTTCACTGGAGGTGAGGAAGCCGAGTGTGAGATCCGGAATTGGTGCTATTGAACTGTTTTATCCCACCCTTAAAATCCAGGTTTCCGTGTGTCTTATGTGTCTTATATGTGTGCGTGTAGGGATTTAAGAAGGGGTAGAGTTTAGGTTATAGAGTTAGAAATTAGCAGTTCATATTTCTTTTGCCACTGGTTAAAGGCAATTGTTCAATAAACAGTTATCTACTTATTAAATGGTGCTGGTATTCTGTTAACCTAAATTAAACAATTAAGTGGTTTGATCAAACTTTTTCACATTAGTCACGGCTCGGGGAGCAGTGGGGCTGATATTGCAGCGCACTATCCCCAGTGAGTCATGACATCATGCGTTCCCGGGAAACACAGCGTTTCGATAATGGGCGAGTTCTCATTCGCCTGTCACGTCATCACCTCACCGCTTCATCAGTCTGGGCATCATATCTAGAGTGCAGCAGCGTGCTCACATCTCAGTGCTTCCAGCTCATGACTGCTATACGGAGGATAGGATGGCCCCAAAAGGCAAAAAGACTGCAGCCCACCACCCCCCCCCCCCCCCCCCCCCCCCCCCGCTTCAGTGACACCTATTGATGCCCTTGAGGGCCAATTGAATGCTGTGGAGGCCCGCCGTGGTGTCCTGTAGCCCTGCTCTGGCCGTAGGATGGGCAGATGCATCAGATGGGAGGTGGTGTCAGAGGTGGTCAGTGCCAATGCCCTGACAAAGAGGACAGCAACCCAGTGCCACTACAGGATGAATGGTCTCATCCGTACCACCAGGGTAACTCGCTCTTCTCATTACTCTCAACTCACAAACCCATCACACATCCACAGGGATCTCACACCGCAAGGGACAACACCACTAGCTCTCAAACACACCCTCACATCTCCATCAGGCTCATATCCTCTCGTGCTTGCATACTCATCCGTCCAACTTAACCACACAAACATTCCACACAGTGCCGTGTGTCCTGCTCACACTCTCACCCATCTGTTTCCATGCAGGAGAAACTTGCTCACATCAGCAAGGAGAGGTCCCAGACCAGGGGTGGAGTGGCCCACATTAGGCTCCTCACTCACTGTGAGGAATGTGCCATCGCCCTGACTGGTGAGGACGGGGACCCTGCCTGCGGTGACAGTGAGGTCAGCAGCGAACACCCTTATGAGGATCCTGTGCCACACCATCCCTCTCTCAACACAACTGTGAGTGTCTCTCTCTCTCCTGCTTTTGACTCTGCTGCCATGCACTAATTGTCTCTACTTTGGTTCACAGGGAGCTCTGCCAAGTGATCGACACCCTCAGCCAGTCAGTCCCTCAGCTCCATCCACGTCCTCATCTCCAGCCAAGAGGACACCTCCTCCATTGAAGAGCTGGAAAGAAGCAGCCTGGAAGACTCAGTGAGTCATGACATTACGGGTTCCCGGGAAACACACCATTTCGATGGTGGACGGGTTCTCATTCACCCGCCATGCCATGCTGCTGCTCACAACGGGTGATGGTTGAGGGGGTGGACAGGAAGGTCCAGCCGTGTTTGGGAGAGGGAGGTGTACTGGTGGATGGGAGAGGAAGGTCTAGGATTAACTGAGAGAGGGAGAACTGTCAGTGGGCAGGGGTGGGTGAGGTGAGGTTGGGAGGGGGGAAATAAGGTGTCATGGGGAAGTTGGTAGAGGGGGAGGGTGTATGGGGGCAGAGGGGGTAACTGGGAGAAGATGGAGATAGGTGTAGGGGGGTAGGAGGTGTAAGGGAAGGAATTCGGAAGGGGGAAGGAGTGTGGAGAGGGGAGGGAGTGCGGAGAGAGGAGGGAGTAAGGCTGGTCATTGTTTGTATTGCCTGCAGGTGTCTTAGTGGCACATGACGCATACCACCACATCCAGCTCTGCATTGACCCAAACCCTGTGAAGTCAGCTTCCAATATTTGGTACCAGAGAGATGCAATGATACCTGCAAATACAGTTGGTGGTATGTTAATAGGTACGGTCAGGCTTTTGCTGGCTGATGATAGTGATGATGGTGTCAACCGTGGCTCAGTTGGTAGCAGGCTCACCTCTGAGTCGGAAAGGTTATGGGTTCAAGTCCAAAGACTTGTGCACAAAAATCTATGCTGACACTCCAATGGTGTTCTGAGGGGGTACTGTACTGTCAGATGTGCCGTCTTTCAGCTAGGACGTTGAACTGAGCCTCCATCTGCTCTCACGTGGACGTAAAAGCTCTCATATCACCATTTCGAAGAAGAGTGAAGGAGTTATCCCCAGTGTCATGGCTAATATTTATCCCACAATTCAGATCACTGAAACCAGGTTATCTGGCAATTACCACATCACAATTTGCGGGAGTTTGTTGTGTGCAAATTGGCTGCCGTGTTTCCCAAATTACAACATTGACTACAACATTTGAAAGTGCTTCATTGGCTGTAAGTGCTTTGGAACATCCTGAGATTATGAAAGGTGCCATATAAATGCAATTTTTTTTTTCTTTTATGATCATCCTGATCACCCTTTTGTGCAGTACTGTTGAAAGTATAGTATCCTGTCATCTGGGTGCCTGTGGAGTACGATGCAACATGGTGACTCTTCCATCATTTCACAACATGGTACCATTCACCCTGCTGTCTCAGTTTCATTTGGGAATCAGAGCACAAACATGCACCAAAGTGAGGTCTGGACATCTCTGATGCAAGTGTGTGTTTTGATCAACCTGGCATATCGCCATCGCTCCAGCTTTTCTTCTTCTAGACACCATAAGCAGAATTATTGATTGCTAGCAGTGGCACTGAGAGCAACAAAATACATCAATTAGCACAGGTATTCCTGAGACCTTGAGTGCCAGCAGAAGGGCAAGGGGCAATTAGGGATGGGCAATAAATGCTGGCCTAGCCAGCAACGCCCACACCCCATGGAAGAAGAAATGAAAAAAGTGAGGAAAATAGTGCATAAATAGTCTTACAGCAGTTGAATGGGCCTTCTTATTGGAGCCTGTTAACTTATTACCTTGCAATCCTGAATTCTCATTATAGCTGTTTTGTTCTCACTCAACAAAGTGGAGAATTGCCCAGGTATAGCCTGTCTACAAAAAAAAAGGACAAATCCAATCAGGCAAATTACTGCCCAATCAGTCGATTCTGAATCATCAGCAAAGTGACCGATGGGGTCATCAACAGTTCCATCAAGTGCCACTAATTCACCAATAACCTACTCAGTGATGCTAAGTTTGTGTTCTGCCAGATCTGCTCCAGATCTCATTGCAACCTTGGCCCAAATATACACAAAAGAGTTAGATCCCAGAGATGACTCGTCTTCACACCAAGGCAGCATTTGATCAGCTGTGGAATCAAGAAGGCTCAGTAAAATTGAAGTCAATGGGAATCAGGGGAAACCTTTCCATTTGGCTGAAGTCATACCTAACACAAAGGAAATGGTTATTGTTGGAGGCCAATCACCTCAGCCCCAGGACATCACTGCAGGAGTTCCCTAGGGTGGTGTCCTAGGCGCAACTATCTTCAGCCGTTTCATCAATGACGTCCTGTCCATCAGAAGGTCAGAGTGGGGATGTTCGTTGATGATTGCAATGGCCAGTTCCATTTACAACTTCTCAAATTATGAACTAATTCACACCCACATGCAGCAAGGTCTGGACAAGTTTTAGGCATGGGCTGATAAGTGGCAGGTAACATTTGCAAGTGCTACACAATGACCATCTCCAATGAGAGATAGAGTCTAACCACCTTCCATTGAGATTCAATGGTATTATCATTGTCAAATTCCTCAATACTCTGGGAGTCAGCATTGATCATAAAATTAACTGCTTAACCACTGCTTAAATACTGTGGCTGCAACAGCAGGCAAAGGTATAGCATTTTTCCTACTGCTTCCTATCCCAATGGCCGAGTCTGTCCCTGCACAAGTGCAGATGGACAGCTGTTGGCTGGGCCTTCATGGGCTCTAAAACCCAGAGAACGTTGACCATGAGTATGTGAGCAGTCAGTGCAGGGGGAGAAACAGCCTGCCTCTGGCTGTACAGAGACCACAGGGGTAACACCATCTAGGAGTACTCAGAAAAGGAGGAGAAAGAACTTAGTTGCACAAGAGTATTCACTTGGATGTTTAACATGGTGTTAAATTGTCTTAATCCTGTTAAATGTTTATGAACCATAAAATTTATTTCCAAGCTCCATTGTCTCAACCTCCCCATTTTTGCATCAGAGTAGCTGAGCTGTGCCTGAATAAATCTGTCCTGGGCATTTCTGGCAGCTAAGTGAGGGACTACAGGCGCCCTCACCATATCAAGCTTCTCCTCCTCTTCCTCTTGCTCCTCCTCTAAAGATGCAGAGCGCTCATTGTCTTCCTCCTCCTACAGCTTTAGTCCTTTCTGCTGCACTATGCTGTGCAACAGCACACCACTATCATTCTGGATACCCTTGCTGGTGCATACAGAAGGACACCCCCAGATCTGTCCAGGCACCTGAATCATATCTTCAGCAACATATCTTCACATACATACAATAGCTTGCTCTGTGCCAACTGTTGTGCTCATTGATCTTCTCTTGTACCTTTCCTGGTGGTCAGTGCTAGAGACTCCCCACAGATGTCACCAGCCACATTTTTAGAGGGTAGTCCTTTCTCCAGTGATCCATCCGCTGACTCTATTCGGAGGTGTGAATATTCACGGGAGTTTTGACAGGCACAGAATGAAGGCAGCATGGTAGTTTCCTTAGTATCTTGCTTACACATGCATGGTAATTTTTCAGTGGTTATTTGCCAGCTGAACATGAATGGACATAAATTCCTTTTGATTTATGAATATTTGCTACCTGATCTGATGGTGCCTTGCTTGTCACATGAGGCCAGTCAATGATTCCCTGGACCTGTGGGAATCTAGCCAGGACAGCAAATCCAAGGGCCTTCTCATTCTGACTGGTATCATCCAGCAAAATGGATGTAAATGGCGGCCCTGACAAACATGGCATCAGTCACCTGGGAGATGACTCACGCACAGCAGATTGTAAGATTCTATAGATGCCACTAGCAAATCTCTGGTAGGAGCTGGAGGCAAAAAAAATTCAAGGCTGTGGTGACTTTGACCACAACAAGCAGTGCCTGACCATCAGGCTCACTTGGCAGGAGAACTCCTTCCATCAGGCTGTAAATGCCAAGAATACGTCATGTGAAAGCCTGAGTTTCCTGAGACACTGGTACTCTGTCGTGTGCAAAAAGCTTATCTGTCTACATAGGTTAGAACAGAATCTAGGGTTAAAAATGTACCCAATTAACTTGGCATTCTTAATATCAGACTCACCTATGTGGTCAGCTTTGGGGATTTGCACACGCGCTAACTAACATGCTTGAGTTGAATGTCGAAGTTGGTGTGTTCCTGTTGGCTTCCCAATACACCAATTATTTTCTTTCAACCTGCCACACCCACCCACCCTGGCAGGTAAAATTCCCTCCTCGCTACCGAATGAACGAATGTCAAAATGCAGATCTTGATTAAAAGCCAACTGAAATGAATCACCATTGATTTTCAGCAGAAATGTAATCTTTAATGAGCTCATCATCTTTGTAAATCCAGTAATAGATATATCTGAATCTGGGAGCAATTTTCTGTCATGAGATGTTTGTTAGTGTTTCTCCTGAATCACATACGGCCTGAGACTTGCTTTACTTATTTACAAAGTGTGCTGATTTCACCTATAGGTAGTTAAAGAGAATTGCAAGTTTAAAAATAAATCACTGTACAGCTATTCCTGCTTTAAAATACGTTCCAATAGCGCATTCCCATTTTAGTGCAGTTGGTAAATTAGGGATGTTTCCCAGTTGTGCTGCCACCAGTTTTGTTTTAGCGCGGTTACTAAATATGCTCAGTCTTTTTCAAAAACAAACTGCTGCTTCGCCGGCCCTTCCGATCATACCCCCACCAACCCCAACTCACCAACCCTCCCGCTCGCCAACCTTCCCACTAGCCACTTCCCACCCTGACCCTCCCTCTTGTCAATTTCCTCCTCCACCCTTTCGCTTGTCACCTCCCTCACCAACCCTCCTGCTTGTCCACCCTCCCACTCACCACTTCCCACCCCAACCGTCCCCATCACTGACCCTCCTGCCGCCCAATCCTCCCACTAGCTGTCTCCCTCCCTGACTCTCCCATGCGCCCATCCTCCCATTTGCCACTTCCCACCCAACCCTCCCATTTACTGACCCTCCCACTCCCTGACTCTCCCATTCGCTGACTCTCCCTGGCCCTCCCGCTCACAGCCTCCCTCCCCCACGCGCAGATTCCCTCCCCAGTTCTCCCCCTCCCTGGTCCTCCCACTCACCACCTCTCCCCGACTCTCCCGCTCGCTGCATCCCTCCACAACCCTCCTGCTCCTCTCTTCCTCAAACCTCCTCTTCCTTCTCCCCCCACTCGCAGCTCCTCTCCCTCCCTCTCGCTGACCCGCTCCCGGTTCTCACTCAAAGTGAGGGGTCAGGAGAGGGAGGAGGATTGTCGAGTAAGAGGGAAGTTGTGAGTGGGGAGATATGGTGCATCAGGAGGTCAGAGAGCCGGAAACATTGTGACCAGAGAGGTAGCAGGCTGGAGGTAGGAAGCAGCAAGCAGGAGGTAAGTTATTCAGTGTTAGTAAGTTAGTTATTAAGAGTTAGTAAGTTATTAAGTGTTAGCAAGTTATTTAGAGATAGTAAGAGCTAGTCAGAGGATTTTTGGACCAGTTAGGTCCAAGGCAGCCATTAGGTTTTTAAATGTAGAAGTTACAGGTCAGGAACATAACCCACCCTTATTACATGATTCTTATGGGAAAGTGCTTTTCATTTAACATGCTTTTGTTTAGCATGCTATTTTTAGGAATACATTAGGAGTGCTAAATAAGGGATAACAGTATTGAAAATATTGCCACCATTCTGTGAATCATTCTCTGACCTGAATGCTAATAGAAAATCTTTGGAATGTTTTTATTTAGATAACAATAGTTACATGAATGTAGAGGTTGAAGGAGATATATAGTGGCAAAGCACACTAATGTGACGGACTGGGACAGGGAAAGGTAGATATGTATGTGTCCATGATTTTTCCAGACTGTAATATTGCTTTGTTATATCACCAATTAAAAGTCGTCAATTAAAGCCAGGCATTCTTCCATTTGAATATAGATCTGTTAAGCTATCAAAAGGAATTTTAAAAACCCAATGAAAGTTGTTTGGGGTTGATCTGCTCTCCAAATGTCCAACTTTGGGTGGGTCAGAG
Organism: Cetorhinus maximus; assembly: GCF_964194155.1. NCBI lineage: Eukaryota > Metazoa > Chordata > Chondrichthyes > Lamniformes > Cetorhinidae > Cetorhinus > Cetorhinus maximus. Next base: position 6,089,046 of record NC_135883.1, on the reverse strand, counting down.
GTGGGTCAGGGCAGAAAATCAGACAGGGAAGGTGTTCAATCCACCCACCTCCAGTCATAACCAGTAATGGGATTTTAATTCCAGAAGATGCTGTGTCTAAAGAACATGTCTGTCTCAATATAGGCATTAATGGTCAAGTGATGTGTTGATGATGGGAAAATGTCATGCAGCACATTTCCTGTCATTGTTTTCACAGTGATATTGGGCTGGAGCAATGCTACTAGTGTTGCCATCCAGCACTGTAATGGTGACTGGCCGCCCACAAATTGGCCCCACAAGAGTATAATTGATTGTAGTCTGATTCACCACCCTTCTATAGCCCCAGGCTTGAATTGTTTTTTAAAAATGAGTTCTTCCTCAACTGACCTCACTCTGTTCCTGCAACTGCCTACCCCAGCTCCACCCATTCCCACAGCAACTATGAGAGCCGACCAGAATTATTTAAATTAGGCTGATTTGGAAGACCTGCTGGGATCAGCCGATGGCTAAATGCACGGGTGCAAAGCTCACCCTAGCCAGATGCAGTGGCCTGGATTTTCTTTTCTCAAAAGCGGTGAACAAAGTGAAGTTTGCCGCTGTTGAGGGATATAATGGCACAACGGTTTACAACAACTTCATGCATGAGGCAATCTGGAAGTTGCAGTGCGGAGCTCATGTTGATGTCCTACCATACCTATTCTTAAAGTGACAGGGACCATTAATTCAAAAACGAATTCTTGTTTGCACTCAACTTTCACAGATTCATCTGTGCAGAAAGCTAGGGCTCAAAACCACAGGGGAAATGACTAAAAAATTTAAGGAAAAGTAAACCTATCAGGCAGGGTAGATGAAAATCTCAGCATAAAATCCAACGCTTTGTTGCTGTAGACTGTTATCATTGGCAATAAAAATATTCTTCATGATTCCCCCCCACTCCTCTCCCCACCACAACCCCCCTCCTCCGTGGATCCTCAATCCTGCCGTTGGCAGAAACAGCACTTAATGGGAGGAGGAGACCTCAGGTGGTTTTGCTAGGGTTTTGGAGGTGGGGAGGTGGCAGTGGGGCAGGGAGAAGGGACTGGGGGGGCGGGGGAAAGAGGAGCTGGGGAAACAGGGGGCGCTGTGGAAGAGGGACAGACCCCGGCGGACTTTTAAAATTTATAGAAGTGTTAAAAGTATTTAAAAGTTGATCATGGTTTTAAAAAGTGTTTTAAAAACATAGACAATAGGAGCAGGAGTAGGACATTCGACCCTTCGAGCCTGCTCAACCATTCAATATGATCATGGCTGATCCTCTATATCAACGCTGTGCTCCCGCTCTCTCCCCCTGCCCCTTGATGCCTTTAGAATCTGGAAATCTATCTATTTCCTTCTTAAATATCTTCAGTGACTTGGCCTCCACAGCCCTCTGTGGTAGAGAATTCCACAGGTTCACCACCCTCTGGTGAAGAAATTTCTCCTCATCTCATTCCTAAATGGTCTACCCCGTATCCTGAGACTGTGACCCCTGGTTCTAGACCCTCCAGCCAGGTGAAACATCACCCCTGCATCCAGTCTGTTCTGCAGTCAGAATTTTATACGTTTCAATGAGATTCCCTCTCATTCTTCTAAACTCCAGTAAATACAGGTGGACCCAATCTCTCCTCATGTGGCAACTCTGCCATCCCAGGAATCAGTTCGGTGAACCTTTGTTGCACTCCCTCTATGGCAAGTATATCCTTTCTTAGCATAGGAGACCAAAACTGCACACAATACTCCAGGTGTGGCCTCACCAACATTCTGTACAGCTGCACTAAGACATCCTTGCTCCTGTACTCAAGTGCTCTCACAATGAAGGCCAACATATCATTTTGCCTTCCTAACTGCTTGCTGCACCTACATGCTTGCTTTCAGTGACTGGGGCATGCAAGGTCCCTTTGTACATCCACATTTCCCAACCTATCACCATTTAAATAATACTCTGCCATTCTGTTTTTCCTATCGAAGTGGATAACTTCACACTTATCCACATTATACTGTATCTACCATGTATTTGCCCACAAACTTGTCTCAACTTGTCTAAATCACCTTTACGTCCTCCTCACCACTCACATTCCCACCTAATTTTGTGTCGTCAGCAAACTTGGAAATATTACATTTGGTTCCCTCATCTAAATCATTGTGATTGTGAACAGCTGGGGCCCAAGCACTGATCCCTGCGGTACCCGACTAGTTACCATTTACCATTCCGAAAAAGACTCATTTATTCTTACTCTCTGTTTCCTGTCTGCTAACTAATTCTCAATCCATTACCAATGTATTACCCCCAATCGCATGTGTTTTAATTTTGCACACTGACCTCTTATGTGGGACTTTATCATAATTAAATCATTTTAATTAAGTCGTTAAAATATTTAAAATCATTTTAAAAATGAATCTGTCATTGAGCTGAAGATTGACCTCACAGGGCATGTATTGAACATGTGATGTCACTGAGAGTGTGGCTTCACCAGCAATGCGCCACACTGGGAGCCCTCTCGCTGTTTGTGCCAGCACTCAGCCCTGCTGCTACAAGTAAAGGAAGTTTTCACCTTTCGGAAGTTTGCAGCCTTACCTGATCCAGGTAAGTATGGGTTTTTTTGTGCATTCAATGGCAAATCCTGCTGCTTCATCGCTAACAGGAAAATTCTGGCCAGTGTGTTTCCACCAAAGTGAGAAGTTCTGCATGTTGTCCCGTACATTCTCATGTTTCTTACAGAATTATTTTACCTCATTGTGGTTTCATGTTAATTCCAACAAACGGACCTGGTCTGCTAAGATTCAAATGTTGCACAACTGTCCTTTGCAGTTATACGCCTCGAGGATTAACAATGAACTTTTTTATAGTAATCGGCTACTTGATTACTTTAGTAGAGTTTCACTCTGCACTATCAATTAGCCTGATGGATATTGTAGTGTAAAGGGTTCATGTGTAAATGAGACAGTTCGCATCATCTTGGGGAAGTGATGTAAGATCACATGACCATTATGATCGGGTTCTCTCTTGCAGTCTCATGGCAAGGACGAAGTCTCATTCTGGATATAGTATTTCTTTGTTGTATTTTGAATAAAGTTAAGCTCTACCTCAGAAGACTCCAACAATAGTTATTAATAACACCTCAAGCATAAGAATATTAGAGATATCAAACACATATCAGACTGCATAAGCAAAAATAGCCAACAGTTAAATAGAAAGCTGAAACACAAAGGTACAACCAATACTAATAGTACAATGTAAACATAAATGGTCATACATTGAGTTAAGTCCACAATGGGACAATTACCTCTTCTGAGGGAGTACAATCATCCTTTCTATTCTAAAAATCAAAGTCCTGTTTGTTAGAAAAACAAAATCTGTAGTTTTATTTTCTCGTACCATTTCTGTATTGGGACAATGTGACATGATGAACAGTCTCGACACAGATGAGACACAGAGAAAGTCAAAGAGAATCAGAGTGGGAACAGCTGTGGTACTGAAGAAACAAAGCACAAATTTAATCATATCATTTTGAAGTATGGATTTTTTTCCGTGCATGTTATCCTGGAAAGCTTACTTCTGAGTGTCTTTACATTTTCCTCCTTGAAAGACATGGGATTTTGAAAATTTCAGTTAAGCAGAGAAGACTAATTACATCACTCGTGTTTTAACCTTTGAGAAGCTAATTACAGTAACGTTATTATTTGACAGTAAATATTCTGATAAATGACAACTATATTAATTGTGGAATAAATGCAACAAGAGGATTCAAGTACATGCCACATTTAAAACTGGTAACATGCTTGCGAATTTGGTTAAAAACCATATATATTCAGGAACCTAGAATGGACTTAGGGCAGATCAGCACAGATTGTCCTAAAATACCACTCTCCCCGTACATCTCCCCATCCCTCAATGCTGCAGACTCCAGACTCCTTTGAAAGCAGATCCACCCTTGGACTAGATTAAGTGTGCTCTAGGACCTTGACATCTCATTCCGCAGAGCCACTAGAGTTCTAGAAACTTCTTCCGGTGCTCACAAACTCCAAGGACCAGTGCAACCACTTCCTGGGGCTGCCTCCTGCCAGTTTTCCCATCAGTTGAGATCTGCTTTCCAAGTCTCCCAGATGTTAGAATGTCTGTTTCAATATTTGCAGACCCTATTCTCCCACTCCTGCCAGTGTTTCTAGGCCCTGAGTCTCCACCTGTGTTTCCAAATACCAAGAACCTATCCCCAGTTCTGCTCGCTCCAGTTTTCAATGCAGAAATCTGCCTGACTGCTTACTCTTGGGACTAGAGGTTTTGACCTTGGAACAAAATCTCTGCAGTAGCAGCCATTGTTTGGACTATGTTTAAAAATGTGACCAGCATTCCTAATAAGATCATTTGGAAAAATAAATGTCTGGCCATCAGTTCACAAATAGCCTCGTTATGAATGCTTGGCTGAACTCCAAGGCTCGCTAATAGATTAGGTCAGTAGGATCTGTTTTCACAAATGGAAGTAGAGTGTTTGCTTTGATTGATATCTTTATGAGGTTAGATTAAGTTATTCTTTCTCTGAACTGTTTCTTTCAATGCATGTTTATTTGGACAAGATTAAGAGGTATGAAGTGAGATAAAGCTTTTTTTTTTAACATGAGATGTTGGTGTCACTGGCAAGCTCAGCATTTGTTGCCCATCCTTAATAGTCCTTGAATGGCTTGCTAGGCCATTTCAGAAGGCTGTTAATGGTCAACCACATTACTGTGAGTCTGGAGGCACGTGTAGGCCAGGCCAGGTAAGGACGGCAGAATCCCTTCCCTAAAGGACATCAGTGAACCAGATGGGTTTTTACAACAATTAAAGATCATTTCATGATAAATACAGATTCATTCATTGAAGTTAAATTCTACCAGCTGCAATGGTTGGGTTTGAACCCATGTCCCCGAAGCGTTAGCCTGGGTCTTCGGATGACTAGTCCAGCGACATTACCACTACCTCCTCTTCCATTATTGATGCCATAATGGCTCTGGCTGATTGACACTTTAATAGGGTTCTAAGAGCAGCAGTTTTTATTTCAAAGCAGATTTCTGAATGGGTGTTTTTTTTTTAAGTGCATTTGAAGACTTGCTGTTGTTATTATATGGCTCATTGATTCTATCGTGTATACTGGGTGAGTGGGCATGGAGGATGCAGGGGGAGCATGGAAGGGGGAATGGTGGCATGGCCTGAAGGGGGCAAGGGCAATACCCTTTAAGCATACCTTTCAAAAGGTTCCTGAATCCAGATTATGGCCGGGATTTTCCATTCTGGACCTAAGTCCTGTGGTGGGGGCAGGGACTGGGAGTGTTTCCCATCGCAGAGGCCAAGGTGGGGGGAATTCACGCCGAATTGCACCATGCTGATCTCATTAGTTATGCAGTGGTGGGTTTCCCGATGTATTGTGCGGCGGTGGCGGTGGGGCGCTGGATGATGTGTGACCTGCCATCACATCTGGCACTATATTTAAAAGGCGCCTGGACATCAACTTCTTTGTGGTGAACCCTCTGTGGAAGAAGGAGATGGCCCAGCAATTCCAGAGAGCTTTGGCCCCCAGTTTCCCTAAAAGTGCTGTTCAGCACCGTGGAGGCCAGGAGGGGCACCCTGTACCCTGAGGAGCCGTGTGACCAACTCTGCATGGGAGGAAGTCTCCAGGGCCACCACCAGAGGACTGGAAACAGATGAGTGACCTCATCTGCGCTGCGAGCATAAGTGAACCCTCAACTTCTCCCATTCCCCTCACCTCATCTTACATGGGACTCAGTGGCAAAAGCATCGTCTGTGTGGCCCATGCATAAAAGAGCTATGCAACGTGACATGGTGATGCCTCATAGCCCCACTGCAGTTCATCTTAGTCTGCAGGTGGAGAGGCCACTGCGGGTCCCTGACCTTTCCACATGGAGGCATCAGGTGCTGTCTAGGGCACGGGGTTGGCGGGGGTGGGGGAGGGAGGTGGGGTGTTGGGTTGGGGGGGGGGGGGGGGTTCGCGATGGTGGAAAGTGGGGTCAGGCATTGAGGGCACCAGCAAGCATGGTTAATGACATGCCTCTGTGAGCCTTATCCTTCTACCTGCATGGGCTCGCTGCTCTGGAGGGTGCTGCCCCAGATCCCCGTGGACAATCTGCAGTGCATCAATCACATGGCACACAATCCAGTGGGTTACCTTTGTAAGACTGGAAGCAGTAGAAAGATACCTGAAACTCAATTGCTCCCAACCCCATCTTCTCTCTTTGAGCAAAAGCTACGGCAAAACAGGAGAGAGAGAGAGAGAGAGAGAGAGAAGGCAGGAGGAAGGGTGGGGGTGGCGGAGGGGTAGTGGGGGTGGGGGTGGGGGTGGGGCCTGACAGGAGGAATCTTATAGAGTTCAAGAAGCAGACAGCCCATCTAGCAGGGAGGAACCGGACCAATCCTGTGCAGGTGGAGAGGTCAGCGGGCAGCCTCCATCCAGTAAGGATCCATGTATAATGTGGTCACATAGAAACCTAAGGGTCATGTGTTCCTCCATGTTGGAGGCAGCTGGTGTGTCACTCGCTCTTTCCACTCTCAATTGCAGGTGCCAGCAGCAAGAGGGGAGGGCCAGAAGAAGAAGCCCTGACCAGCAGATCCTCCAGCCCACGGAGGATTGAAGGCATTGGGGAGAAGGAAGAAAGTGCACTTGTAGAGCTGTCACAGCAGTCACCTGCGCCCTTCCCCAGCGCAAAGACACATACCTCGGCGGGTATTAGATCTAGTGCAGATAGGGTCTCACATTCAGGTGGTCACTGCATGGACACGTGTCCGCAGCAGGAGGAGGGCAGGGTCAGCCAATCTCACCGGCACTCAGAAGACTGCTGGGGAAGAGGAATCTGCAATGTCCAAGTCAGATGATGAGCCTCTGGGATTGGCCCTCCCCGAGATGCTGGAAATGCTGAGAGAGGTGGGGGAACATCACGCAGAGGTGATGGAAGCCCTTAACAGAGTGGCATGTGAGGAGGAGGAGTCCGTCCGGCTATTCTCTGATGAAGTGGTTCCCATGTGTGCACACATGGAGGTCTCCATGGGGTGAATGGTGAATGCCATGGAGAACCTCATCCAGCAGATTGCCAAGTTTCTGTCAGAGGTGCGTGCAGACCTGCACTCCATCGCTGTGGCCATGGGTGAGATCTTGCGGTGGCTATGTCAGAGGGGGACGGAGCACCTTGGCCTCCTCCAGGTGCCCCTTCTCCTCAAGAAGACAGGCAGGGACCCTCGGGCAGCCAAAATGTGGAGGAGTGGCTGTTGGACACCTCTGGGACCTCCGCTCAGGACCCTCTGAAGTTGTCTGGCCCTTCGGAATCCCCCTTGTCTGTGACCCCTTCAGCTTCGGCCTCTGTGACTGCAAAGGGAGCATCTGTCCCACAGCAGGACAGCCAAATATTATGACACAGCTGATGTTAAAGGCTGAGTTGTTCGAATCCCAGAGGGAAACTTGAAGCAACTGTCATAGCCCATTTTTGCAAATTGTATGTTATGTGTGTAGGCTTTGAATTCAGTAGTAATAAGACCACCAAGCCTCAAGAGGGTTTTTTAAAACTAAATTAAACATTTATTAATACAAGAAAATTGTAAGCACACACATATGTCTACAAAATTACTACTATAATAACTACAAAAACCCCCTAATTAATCTGACTCTCAGTTAGACCTCCGGTAAGGCAACAGTAAAACACATGGGGCAGCATTTTTCTGTCGGCGTGCGGGGGTGGGCCCGACACGCTGACGCGTAAATTGACGTGCAATGATGTCGGGCGTACGTCCCGACGTCATCGTGCGCCATCACGATATTTCATTCGGCAGGTGCCTGCCCACCAAAATGTAAACTGCCTATTAAGACCATTAAGAAATTAATTGAAGCACTTGTGAATGCTGCCCATCCGACCTTAAAGTTGGAGGGCAGGCAAAAAGCCCGAGCGGCCATCGCTCATCCACAAGCGGGATGAGGTTTCCTGAAGCTTTTATCAAATAAATAAATACATTTTCATGAATTTTAAAACATGTCCCAACTCATGTGACACAGTCACATGAGGGGACATGTTTAAATAAATTTTAAATCGTTTGTTGAAATGTTTTACTACCCATTCAATCTCCCTGAGGCAGCTCCATGTCTCAGGGGGATTGCTGTGCTCTTTTGCGCACATGCGCGAAGGAGCGCTGGCCCCGACTCTCCCTCCTACCCCCCGCCCGCACAGGTAGCGCTGAGCACTACCGGTTGGGAATACAGGATGATGGCTCACTACCAACACCCTTTTCCCATGCTAGTGAAAATCGCCAGTGCCAAGAATGAGGGCAAGAATGCCAGAATCGGATCCTGCCCATCATTGTTAGAGGCCTCCAGAGTCAGCCTGACTCTGTGGAAATCTGGCTCAAAGTCTGCAAGGAACAAGATTGTCTGATTTTGCCTTTGTTTTAAGGTGTTAAACAGCACACTTGACCTGGGCCCCCGATCTCCATAGTAACCAAGCCACCACAGGTTTGCTGTCAGACAGAACTTGTAGCAGTAGACATGACCCGCTTCATTGCTTCCTTTTACCTTAAATTAAAGAGACAGTTTAAATCATAAGCAATTACAAAACCTTGCATTCGTAACACTCTTCATCAGAACTTCTGAATATTTCCAGCATTTTCTGTTTTTCTTAGCTGAACGTTCCTGATAATATGGAAAATCTATTTCTGTTATCCATTTTTTATTTCTATTTTGTTTTCCCTTCTTGCGCCATTGCTTGTTCCTGGTGTAATGGAAATACTACAGCTGTTAATGTCGCGGTCAACATCTGGTTCGACAATAAGCTGTCTGGGTCCCATCCCTGTCCTGTGCTCAAAATTGACCTAAACGCATTACAGAACTGCAAACATTATTCTTTCACTGAATGGGCAAATGGCTTTTGCACAGAAATAACTTCCTAATAAAAACATTTTCATGACAGCACAACGGTTTTGAAGTAACCATATTGATGGATATGCACAAACAAATTACCATTGTAGTTAAGTGAAAATGCAAAAAGCATTGTCCTGGATTAACAGTCATGTGTTCCTGAATGGAAACTAATCATACAAAATAGATGATTGAGCTTACCAAGGAGAATAATATTGCAGTGAGACTGAATTGAGTAGAATTTGATGCCAGCTGAATTCATCCTAAGGGCTGCAGTTAATTATATCCAGCTAATGATCCATTGGCTTGCTCACAATACTAACATGTAATGGTTTGAACAGACAAAGTAGATGTTATACAGGTGGCCTACAATCAACAAATCCACGGCATCTGTAGTGACTCTAATTCATTTAAAGTTTGAAATCATTCTTTCACTTGAAAAGGGTGTGTTAATGGTAGCTTAGGGGTGTAACATTGCACAGCTGCATCAATGGAACTTTGACGGGTTGCAATTTGAAGGATCGAAATCCCATTGGAAAAATTCATTACTCATAAATACTAGGTGAAGTAAGACCATAAGACCATAGCATGTAGCATCAGAAGTAGACCATTCGGCCCATCGAGTCTGCTCCACCAGATTCAATGAGATCATGGCTGATCAGATAATCCTCAGCTCCACTTTCCTGCCTTTTCCCCATAACCCTTGATTCTCTTACTGATTAAAAATCTGTCTATTTCAGCCTTGAATATACTTAACGTCCCAGCCTCTACAGTCCTCTCTGGTAAAGAAGTCCACAGGTTCACTACTCTCTGAGAGAAGAAACTCCTCCTCATCTCTGTCTTAAGTGGGTGACCCCTTACTCTGAGATTATGCCCTCTGGTCCTAGACTCTCCCACAAGGGGTAACAATCTCTCAGCATCTACCCTGTCAAGCCCCCTAAGAATCTTCTATGTTTCAATAAGGTCGCCTCTCATTCTTCTAAACTCCAGTGAGCACAGGCCCAAGCTACTCAACCTCTCCTCATAAGAAAATCCCTCCATATCCAGGGTCAACCTAGTGAACCCTCTCTGGACTGCCTCCAATGCCAGTATATATTTCCTTAGATAAGGGGACCAAAACTGTTCACAGTATTCTAGGCGTGGTCTAAATAGTGTCTTGTATAGTTTTAGCAAGCTTTCCTATTTTTATACTTTATTCACTTTGAAATAAAGGCCAACATTCCACTTGCCTTCCCTATTACCTGCTGAACTTTTGTGATTGATGCATGAGGACCCCCAAACCCCTCTGTGCTGCAGCTTTCTGCAGTCTTTCTCCATTTAAATAATATTCAGCTTCTCTATTCTTCCTGCCAAAGTGCATAACCTCACATTTCCCCACATTATATTCCATCTGCCACGTTTTTGCCCACTCACTTAATCTGTCTATATCCCTCTGTAGACTCCTTGTGTTACCTTCACTACTTGCCTTCCCATCTATTTTTGCATCATCCGCAAACTTGGCAACAGTACATTCACTTCCCTCATCCAAGTCATTAATGTATACTGTAAATAATTGAGGCCCCAGCATTGATCCCTGTGGCCCTCCACTAGTTACAGATTTCCATCCTGAAAATGCCCCCCATATCCCAGCTCTCTGTCTTTTATTAGTTAGCCAATCCTCTATCCATGCTAATATACTACCCCCAACACCATGGGCTCTTATTTTATTAAGAAGCCTTATGTGCGGTACCTTATCGAACGCCTTTTGGAAATCCAAATATATTACATCTACTGGCTCCACTTATCTATCCTGCTTGTTACCTCTTCAAAGAATTCTAATAAATTTGTCAGGCATGATTGCCCCTTCATGAAGCCATGCTGACTCTGCTTAGTTATATTATGCATTTCTAAATGCTCTCCTATTGCATCCTTTATAATAGCCTCTAACATTTTCCCAATGACAGGTGTTAAGCTAACTGGCCTATAGTTACCTATTTTTGTCTCCCTCTCTTCTTGAATAAGGCTGTTACATTGGCAGTTTTCCAATCCTCTGGGACTTTTCCAGAATCTAAGAATTATTGGAAGATTACTACCAGTACATCCACTATCTGTGTAGCTTCTTCCTTTAATATCCTAGGATGCAACCCATCAGGTCCAAGGGATTTATTGGCCTTTAGCCCCATTAGTTTCCCTAGTATTTCTTCTCCAGTGATAGTTATTGTATTTATTTCCTCCCCCACCTTTTGCCTCTTGATTATTTAGTATTTTTGGGATACTATTAGTATCTTCTACCGTGAAGACTGAAGCAAAGTATCTATTCAACTCCTCTGCAATTTCCTGGTTCCCCATTATTATTTCCACAGCCTCATTCTCTAAGGGGCCTATGTTCACTTTGGCCTCTCCTTTCCTTTTTATATATTTAAGAAGCTCTTACTGTTTGTTTTTATGTTACTTGCTAGTTTACCCTCAAAGTTTATTTTCTCCCTCTATTATTGTTTCATCATCTTTTGATGGTTTTTAAAGCTTTCCCAATCCTCTGGCTTACCATTAATCTTTGCCCCATTGTATGCTTTTTCTTTCAATTTGATACTCGCCTTAATTTCCTTGGTTAACCATGGCTGGTTTATCTCCTGCCTAGAATCCTTCTTCTCACTGGGGTATATCTTTGTTGTGAGTCTTGAACTATTTTCTTAAACATCTGCTGTTGTTCATCAACCATCTTTTCTGCTAAGCTCCTTTCCCAGTCCACCCCAGCCAACTCTACCCTCATTCCTTTGTAATTACCCTTATTTAAGTTTAGTACAGTTGTTTCTGGCCCAGGTTTCTCACCCTCAAACTGAATGCTAAATTCTACCATGTTATGGTCACTGTTTCCTAGGGGATCTTTTACTCTGGGATCATTTATTAAACCTGCCTCATTACACATTACCAGACCCAAAATAGCCTGATTGGATCCCTGGTTGGATCCACAACGTATTGTTCTAGGAAACTGTCAACTGTCCCAAATACACGCTATGGGCAGGATTTTCAGGTCGTCAGGTGGGCGCTGTGGGCGGGCCCAGGAGCAGCCGGGAAACAGGCCACCATCCACGATCACTCAACAAAACATATTGATGATAAAAATTCTGCCCAAACATTTTTATTTTAAAAAAAATAGTATTGGAAACCTCATCCCGCCCTTGGATCAGGTTTCCCCAAAAATGCAAAAGCCGCCTGGCCAATTTGCCCGGCTTCCAAACATAATGTTGGACGGGCAGCGAGAAATCCAGGTCAATCGCTACATTAATGGCCTTAATAGGCCTCTTAATTGTCGACGGGCGCACTGCCAACTCTCGCGCGCACCCGCCAACCAAAATATCACGCAAGTGTGCGATGACATCAGGACATTCAACCGACGTCATCACGCGCTATTTTATGCCCGATCGGGTCAGGTGTGCACCCGCCCGCAGGATGTAAAATTCTGCCTTATGAATTCTTGCTCATGTCCACCTCTGCCAATTTGATTTTCCCAATCTACATGAAGATTAAAGTCACCCATGATTAATGTGCTGCCTTTTGTACATGGCCTCATTATCTCCTGATTTATTCTCTGTCCTACAGTATAGCTACTGTTACGGGGCCTATAGTCTACTTCCACCAATGTCTTCTTCCCCTTGTTATTTCTTACCTCCATCCATATGGATTCTACATCTTCTGATCCAAGATCCTTTCTTGCTATCGTACTTTTTCCCTCTGGTACTAACAAAGCTACCCCACCACCTTTTCCTTCCTGCCTGTACTTTGAAAAGTCACATGTCTCTGAATATTTAGTTCCCAGCTTTGATCTCATTGTAACCACGTCCCCTTAATGGCTATAAGATCAGACCCATTAACCTCTATTTATGCCACTAATTTGTTTATTTTGTTTCGAATGCTACGTGCATTTAAGTAAAGTGACATTAATTTTGCCTTTTTACCAATTTTTCCCTCTTTGACCCTACTTGCTGCTGTTTTTTTACATTTGTACACTTTGTCCCTTCCTTTCACACTCTGGGTATCATTACCTAAATAGCTGCCCTGCAATGCTGCCATATCCTTTTGCTTTGTAACCCCTCTCCAGAACCCTTCCCCACCTCTATTTTGTTTAAAGCCCTCTCTACAGCCCTAGTTATTTGATTCGTTAGGTCACTGGTCCCAGCATGGTTCAAATTAAGCCTGTCCCACCGGAACAGCTCCCTTCTACCCCAGTACTGGTGCCAGTGCTCCATGAACTGAAACTCATTCCTCCCACACCAATCTTTGAGCCACACATTTAACTCCTTGATTTTATTTACTCTATGCCAGTTTGCCCATGGCTCAGGTAGTAATCCCGAGATTATTACCTTGGAGGTTCTGGTTTTTAATTTAGCTCCTAACTGTTCAAATTCTTTCAGCAGAACCTCCTTTCTAGTCCTATCAATGTCATTGGTACCAACGTGGGTGATCATATCTGGATCCCTCCCCTCCCACTCCAAGATCCTCACCAACCCTGAGGAGATGTCCTTAACACTGACACCGGGCAGGCAACACAGCCTTTGGGACTCATGCTCATGGCTGTAGAGAACAGTATATCTTAACCTACTTATACTGCCCCTACCACTAGTACATTACCATTTCCTCCCACCACTTGAATGGCTCCATGTGCCGTGGTCAGTTCACTCATCCTCCCTGCAGTCCCCGCTCTCGTCCACACAACTTGCAAGAACCTTGTAATTGTTGGACAATTGCAGGGGCCGAGGCTCCTCGAACGCTACCCCCTGGGTCCCCATATCTGCCTCACCTGCAGTCACACCCTCCTGTCCCTGATCACAGACCAAATTTGAATTACCTAACCTGAGGGGTGTGACCACCTCCTGGAGCAGTGTGTCCAGGTAACTTTCCCCCTCCCTGATGTGGCGCAATGTCTGCAGCTCAGACTCCAGCTTCTCAATTCGGATCCGAAGTTCCTCGAGCTGCAAACACTACAGATGTGGTCATTCTGGATCACCTTGGTATCCCATATGCTGCAGCAGCAACACATCACCCATCTTGTCATCACTTTCGTATTTTATTTAATTTATTAACTAATTACTCCGGTATCCCTGCTCTTTACACTTGAAGAATCCCCCACTCTTTGCACTTTATTGTAATTTTTTTTACACCAGTGTCGATCTTACGCTTAAGCTATTTTTCAGAAGAGAGGAAAAAAGACTATAGACTTAAACACAAACTAAAGGTCTTACTTTTACTCACCAATCCCACTCAGCAATCAGCTGTTTTCCCTGCACTCCCGTCACATTGTGGTTCATGATGTCACTCCGCCACTGGTCTCACATGAACTCTCCCCGCTCTTTTTTAAATGAAGTCTCCCCACTCCTTTTTAAATTGAAGTCTCCTCGCTCTTGGTGTTCTTTTTAAAATGAAAAAATATATGACAGAAAATAAAATGTTTCAACATGTTTGTTGTTGCAGCAAGTTTCAAATTGTGAATTAAAATAATTCTGTTCATACCATTGGAGAGAAAATCCTTTTGCCACTAAATCCATTCAATTGCTTTAATCACTGTCGGGTCTTTTTTCTGTTACAGATCAATGCTTTTACTTTCCATTGACCTATCAGAATGGGTTTACAGGCTTCAGTTACATTATAATTGTTCTGTTGATGCAAAGTACATCAACATTTAATCAATGCAAAACAGCTCCAGAATTGCAATCTTTCTCTGGAATACACTAAAGCAAAGTGTTGTGAAATAATGTTGTGGAGGTTACTTGCAAACACTTGGGCTTAGAAATATGTGGAGCTTGACTCTACAGCAGCATGAAGGTGGTTTTAACAAGTGTCAACATAATCCACTAGACAATGTTATAAACTTACTGCAGAGTCACTTTACTGTTAATGTCCATATTCTTCTAACGTTAAAATACATGCACCAAAGGAGTGCAATCCTGCATGCAAACAGTCGGCAGTTTAACCAGGAGTTTACCAACTGCACTTAACATTCTGTTAAACTGAAACCAGTCAAAAACACTATTGCTATGCACTTCTTCTCAAGACAGTTCCATAACTCATTCTATCGTAAGGAGTTAAAAATGACACTGTATAATAAGACTATAAAGTTTAACAAATTAGTTATCTATTTCTTACATTTCCAGTGCTTTCAAGTTCCCAGATATTTCTAAGCAAAATAAATTACTTAGAGGGAAGCTTGACTTTATAATTTATATTTTGTATGAAATTAAGTATTTGGAAAAGCTATTAAGCAAAATTGATTGTTTCCAAAGGATGGCATTTCTATTTATGAACATATTAAGGGAACAAGTCCAGCAACCCAAATCAGCAAGGTGAACCCTGCTAAGCAGCCCCCACCCCACCCCTTCCCAAAGTAACTACAGAAGAAAAGCCAAATTCTTAAAGCCCCATTTTGAGGTAGGTGGAAAGGAAGTTTCCCTCTGTGGAAAAAAAGAGAGAAGAAATCATAAAGAATCATACCATTTGCCTGAATAACGTCAAAATAACCTTAAGGCTTAGAAAAATTGTTTATAAAAAGACAAAGAGCTGAGATGTGACCCAGTCCCTCCAACAGTGAATAACTCTGACAGCCCTCTCTGACATGCTGGGGAAGTGACTCAAAGGCACCAAGGGATAAGCAGCAAAAGCCAGTCTTGCAGGTGATGTCCACATCCCAACAATGAATTTTCAATAGGGCCTTTATTAAAATGGCAGACACAATAATGTAAGACAAAGATATTAAGAACTCTTGTGCAAATATAACACATTGAATATTAAAAGCGGTTTGACATTATGGGAGTTTTCAGCTGGAATTTAAAGACAATTGAATGATATGTAATATATTGCATTCACTGCTTGCAATGCGGCCCCCTCTGCATTGAGGAGGCCAAACGCAGATTGAGTAATTGCTTTGCGGAACAGCTTCCTTCAGTTCACAAGTATAGCCCTGAGCTTCTGATCACCTGTCATTTTAATTGTCCGTCCCTCTCCCACTCTGAAATAAAAACAGAAAACGCTGGAAAAACTCGGCAGGTTTGGCAGCATCCGTGAAGAGAGAAACGGAATAAACGTTTTGAGTCCATGAGGCTCTGTGGGCTGGGTCCTTTAGCAATCCTCCGCCTTTGGTCGATGCATTGCCAGCAGCTGCCACTACTCTCCGTGGTGCTGACAGGCTACGGAGAGCTTATGAGGGAGGTGGTGGTGTAGTAGTATTGTCACTGGGCTAATAATCTAGAAAGACCCAGAATAATTCTCTGGGGATCCCAAGTTCAAATCCCACCATGACAGATGGCCAAATTCAAATTCAATAAAAAATCTGGAATGAAAAGTCTGATGATGACTATAAAACCATTGTTGATTGTCATTAAAACCCCAACTGGTTTTATGCCCTATAGGGTAGGAGATCTGCTCTGGCATACTTGTGACTTCAGACCCACATTGCCTCTTAAAATGCCCTCTGAACAGGGCAGTTAGGGATGAGCAATAAATGCTGGCCTTACCCAGTGATGCCCATGAACAAATAAAACAAAAACTTGGCTGAACTGCTGCTGAGCTCTGTATAACTCATATTAACATTTTTTTAAAAATTAAATCCACTAAGTTCCTCCATTTGACAGTTTATAGATTCCCTTGTACGGCTGGTATTTTGCTCTCTTCTTCCACTGTGAAAATGGGCACAAACTATCCATTGGTGGGTCTGCTATTACCATATTATCTATTATAGACTCACCTACTATTATATTTAATGTGATGAAGTGATTCGAAAGGGTAGATGGGAAGAAACTGCTTCCTCTGGTTGGGGGAAAACCACAACAAAGGGGCACATGTCTTAAAATTGGAGCCAGGCCTTTTACGGAATGAAATTAGGAGACACTTTCTTTACTCAAAAGACATTGGCTGGGATTTTCCCTGCCCACCGGTGTCGGGTGCGTTCGCTGGCGTGAGCGGACAATATGGCGCGATCGGTTTCACCAGTTTGTGGTTGTCCGCTCAGCCCGCCAATCGTGGGCCATGTTTTGCGCCATTGGATGTTGGGAACCTCATTGTAATAAATCTGCATATCATTATTAGGCGAGCCCGCCGGATTCGTCCCCCCCCCCTCCCGCTGGGTCATCCGTCCACATCGGTGGGAAAGCACATCGACGTGTTTCACAACAGCACGTACAAGGCCTGCACTTGGCGGTCTGCACTTTGAGGGGAACTCGGAGGTGAGGTCACAGTAACGTTGTGCAGTGCTCACCAGGGTCGCCTCTTGGACTTCAAGCTTGAGGGGCGTTGGGGGAGTTGGGGTTAAGGGCAGCCCTGCTGTTGAATATAGCGCACAAGCATTCGGCCTGGGGGGACAGGGTGGGCGAGGGAAGCGACCATGCATAAGAGACACCTTGTATAAAGTAACCATTCCTCTGCAGCTGAAACAGTTCAGACGCAGCCATTGATATAAAAACAAAAAACTGCGGATGCTGGAATTCCAAAACAAAAACAGAATTACCTGGAAAAACTCAGCAGGTCTGGCAGCATCAGCGGAGAAGTTGCAGAACACCTGCGGTCTGTCCGTAAGAAAGACCCAAACCTCCCTCTCGCTTGCCATTTTAACACTCCACCCTGCTCTCTTGCCCACATGTCTGTCCTTGGCTTGCTGCATTGTTCCAGTGAAGCCCAACACAAACTGGAGGAACAGCACCTCATCTTCCGACTAGGCACTTTACAGCCTTCCGGACTGAATATTGAATTCAACAACTTTAGATCTTGAACTCCCTTCTCCATCCCCACCCCCTTTCCGTTTCTTCCCCCTCCCTTTTGTTTTTTCCAATAATTTATATAGATTTTTCTTTTCCCACCTATTTCCATTATTTTTAAATCTATACCTTTAATGCCCTGTTAGTCTTTCCAGCCCACCCCCACTAGAGCTGTACCTTGAGTGTCCTGCCATCCATTCTTAATTAGCACATTCGTTTAGATAATATCACCATCTTCAACACCTCTTTGTTCCTTTGTCTGTGACATCTTTTGATTATCTGCTCCTATCAATGCTTGCTTGTCCCTACAACCACCACCCCCCAACTTCTCTCCCCCCGCCCCCCCCCCCACCTTAAACCAGCTTATATTTCACTCCTCTCCTAATATTACTCAGTTCTGTTGAAGGGTCATGAGGACTCGAAACGTCACCTCTTTTCTTCTCTGCCGATGCAGCCATTGATATAATTGGAGTCAGGCATTTAGCTTATCTGCCCACTCAAGCAATACAGAGACATCCAAGTGCTCCAAAGCTTCTCCCCACCACTTCCTCCCCCACACGGTCCCAACCCCCAGCACAGACTGCAAAGTCATAAGCATTTTAGTGGACTGCGGAACAGTTGGACGACTGCACACGTTGTACAATCTCCTTGCTGAAGCTGGTCATGGAGCAGTCACTGGTGGAAGTGCTCACAGCCCCTTGCAATGTCATCATCCCGGTTTGGACCAGTCTCCCCACGGTTCAAGCTAACAGTGCAGCCTTGCAGCGCAGGTTAGGAGAATGCCTGTACCTGAGCCGAGAGCACAGCATGCAGTCCAATGGGCAAAGCTGCTGGCAATTGATGGGGTTGAGTGGGGTGGAGGTGGGTGGGGTTTCGAGCAACCATGCAGCGTACTAATTTCTGGCCATCCAAGTGGTGGCCAGCACTCTCCAGGAAGCATTAAGGGGCCTTTAGACTTAACACTTAAGACTTGTACACCCATGTGAACCACTTGTCTCTCCCTTTCATCCTGTGGGAGGAGCACATCAGGATCATGGAGCCTGGTGAGCTAGCTGTATGCCTGATGGCCTACAGAGCATGACCACGATGGAGGACGCCGAAGAGCAGCAGCGAGCCATCGCTTGTTGGCGCCTAGCGATACCCAGGGTCTATAGACACCGCCTTTCAATCTTGCAGATGACCAAGAACCAGTGTCGCTGAACACTGCGCATGTCGAGGGAACTGATCGGTCACATCTGCCAGCTGCCGCAGGATTTGGCGCCAAGGGGACATGGAGGGCATCCACTGCCAGTGGCTGTGAAAGTGACCACGGTGCTCAATTTCTACACCAGTGGCTCCTTTCAGGGATCCACAGGTGACCTCTGTGGGATATTACAAGCCTTCACCCACAAATGCATCCGTGAGGTCATGGATGCCATCTTCACGAGGGCACAACTTTGTGCATTTCGTCAGGGACCGGGACAGCCAGGATGCCAGGGCCATTGGATTTGCCCTGATCTCGGGTTTCCCTCTGATGCAAGGTGTGATTGACTGCACTCATGTGGCACTTGGATCTCGGTCACAACACGCGGTGAACTACATCAATTGCAGGGGATTCTACTCACTGAACGTGCAGCTGGTGTGCGACCACCAGAAACACATCCTGCAGGTGTACGCACAGTTTCCAGGGAGAGTACATGATGCTTACACCCTCAGACAGTCACAGATCCCTGACATCTTCCAGAAGCTGCAGGGTTGGCTCCTTGGGGACAAGAGCTACCCGCAGAGGACGTGGCTGTTGACATCCGTGCGGTGGCCTCAGACTGCAGCAGGGTGACGCTATAATGAGGCTCATGCAGCAGCTCACAACTTGGTGGAGCAAACCATCGGGATGCTGAAGATGAGGTTCTGGTGCCTGGACCGGTCTGGTGGAGCCCTGCAATACAGTCCACAGAGGGTGTCGCGCATCATGATCGTCTGCTGCACCCTTTACAACATGGCACTGCAACGGGGAGGGGACATGGCTGCGGAGATGGAGGAGCCGGAGGTCTCCTCCAATGAGGAGGACTCCAACAGGGATGAGGGTGAGGAGGCCCTCGGAGGCGGCGATAATGGGGATGAGGCCCTTGCACTGGCCAGATGAGGCAGACACTCTCGGGGGACCGTCATATCTGTTGGATTTGTGGGGGATGATGACGACATGCAGTGAGCTGATCTCATAGATCCTCACATTGCATCTGTGAATGTTTGACCCCAGTGTGGCTTATGCCAGCACGAATACCCTCTGTGATAATGTTCCTGTCATGGAATGTGAGGCTGGACCATCACTTTGGTCTGGAGGCTGTACAGAGCACAGGGAAGAGGCCCTGGACTGAGACACCTGCCTTTATCTTGTGCAAAAAGGTTTCACATCTGAGTGACAAGAACACTGCTTATCAGAACAAGGAGCCATAGGCAGGGAGACATTCGTATTGACAATAGTGAACAATATGTACAAGTGATTAACACCCATGCCCAGGCTGTGCAACTAATTCTTCTTAATTTCCCTAACTCTGCCGCTACCTCTTGATACTCCCCGAACATCCACAGTGGAGGTGGAGGCAGCCTGCTGACTGCTGGGAAGAATGGGATTAATAAACAAGACAAAAGTGAATGGATTTTTAAGGACGTTTATGCCACTACTTTTTCTTGGCTTGTTCTCTGAATGCACTTTTTACACTTTAAATGCTTGCTCTTCGGAGTATATTGCTTGTTTGTGTAATTTACAAGGATTGTATCTAATATACAAAACTCATGTCAACAGTTTGATTTCAATAAAACAGTGCCAGGTTTCAACAGAATACAAAAGTGGATACTGTTACATTGGAATAAAGGGACGTTTCTTTTATTGCTTAAACATAATTGAATTTATTTGGTACAGTAATGTAGTGTTTATGTCACTTGGCTAGTAAGCCAGTGAACTTGAGTTCAAATCCCACTGTGGCAGTTTGAGAATTTGAAGTCAGTTTTTTAGAATCTTGAAATATAAACCTGGTGTTAGTAAAATTGACATTGAAGTCATCAGATAATCTTTAAAAACCCACCTGGCTACACTGAACTATTTTAGCGCCAAACACATGCCACTTTATCCAGATCATTGACCACTTGACCAAGATCTCAAAACAAAGTGTAGCATGCGGAGCTTTTTGGACCATGTACTCTACCAAAAAAAATAAAACAAAAGATAAAGCAGTTTCCTATGCTGTCTCACCATCACCTTTATTATCACGTATGCTGCTTCATACCACAACTATCATAATCAGCAGGACTACTACGAATGCTAAAGGCAATACTCCTACACATGTATTTACAAGAAAAATTACTTGACTATGTTAGTGAGCATAGCGTTAATGTTTCAGGATTATGGTCTATGATAGTCATAGACATTCCGAACAGCCACCCTGTGTACCCAGAATGAATGCTCACTATATAAACATATCACCACCCATAATGCATGAGGAAGGCCACTCAGCCTACCTTAATTAAACCATCTAGAATGACCTGAAGCTCCCCCATTGTTGCTTTATCTGAACTTCTATTCCCCTGTGTCGATCATTTTCTGCGAAGCTTCTCCAAACATCAATTCAAAACCTCCCTTTAACAGTTTAAACCTCGCTCGAATCCCACAGTTTAAATTTATCTTTTCCATTCCAACATACCACTTCTGTAAGGCTTTTTTAAAAACAAAACAAGGCTCCATGTAAGTAACCAGTCTGAGTCTGATGGCTGGTGCCTTGTGTAAATGCTCTTATGATAGGAGTGTACGTGAGAAAGTTATTTTGCCTGAGGTGAGATTTTTTTTCTCGCCTTGCTATGTTGTTGCAGGCTGCAATGTGTTCAAATACCTTTTTAAGCGCCTTTGTTGCAGGCACTCAAGTTCAAATTTATTCATTGAAAAGAACTGTGAGGCATATCTGAGAGAATAGATGTACATAAATGCAAGCCTTTCTTAAATATTCTTGTGCTATTTCAAGAACAAAAAAAACATGGATTCCAAAAACCTAGGTCTACAATTCTGTTCCTGGAATGCAGAGCTGGACCTAGTCTGGTGACAGAAGCTGGCACACAGACAGATCTCCCATAATCTGACAGCAAAATAAATGCAAGTTCATTGAAATTTGGAGAAATTTGCATTTTTGAGTAAACAATTTAATTAAAAGTTGTGAACAATAATTACATAATACAAGGGTTTATAGACAATTACACACATGTAGCAACATCTGCAGCCTGATCCAAAAGCCTCACCCAAATCTGAAATTCTGAAGAAATCTGAAGTTAGTCCCCCCATCAGCTTAATCTATTACCCCAACTTTCCACAATAGGAAACGGTTTCTTACTAGTCCTCTTAACCAATGACATTGTTGCATCATCATCCAGTGCCCCCATGTAAGGGAAATGGACAGGCTGTCCCCAAGGCATGCTGAACCTATATGTACTAGGCCTGTGACAAATTTCACTTCAACAAGTGGATTTGCAAAAACAGTCCACAAGGGGGGATCACAGTGTTGTTTTGATCCTACAGGGGCACTTTGAAAAAGAATCCTGAACATCAGTCCTCGAGTTCATTGTCATTTTCCAAGACATTGGCCCAAATCTTCTGGTCTCCAGATTGTCGGACACCGTGCGTTAGATCCAATATGTGCATCGGGACTCTGTGGAAGTCCTGACACACTGACCTCCGTGGGAATTACCCAGGAAGTTTAAACTTCCAATGGGCAATTCCGCTGCTCCCTGGGACCCTCTGCAAATGTCTCCAACTCTGAGCTAAAGAAGGAGACTTCAGACAGTTCTGCGGGACTTACCTGGATAATTACCCAGGGATTTGTCAGACATCTTAAAATCTAGTTTAAACTTCTGGGTAACTACACAACTGACCCCCAATCACTCACATTGACCCCTGACTACCCTCTGACCTCTCGACTACCCCAACTGGTAAGGATAGTAAAACGCTGTTAAGTAATGTAGAAACCTGGGCCTATAGTTCCCAAAACCTGACTGAAGGAACCAACTTCAGACAGTCATGCACTTCAGGTTCAAATCTGAAATTGTCATTTGGTACAGGGGCTGACCACAGGTTGTCCATAATCAAAAGCATCTACCCACCCCATTACTGTTACTGAGGGAAGACCAGGTTAGAGAAGAATAAAATAAACAAAAGGAGAAAAATGGAAGAGGTCGCTGAGATCATCAGAAAAGGCAGAGGAGAAGAAAGCACTCTCTTTCATAAAAGAAAGTCACCAATCTATCAATAGAGGATTCAGAAGAAACTTCTTTCCCCAGAGATTGGTCAGCATGTGAAATGCGCCACTATATAGAATAGTTGAGGCAAATAGCATGGGTGCATTTAGGGAAGCTAGATAAACCCATGAATGAGAAAGGAACAGAAGGGTCTCTTGATGGGGTTAGATGAGGTAAGGTGGGGGGAGACTTGTGTAAATTTGATGCTCGTTCACAGGGAGGATGAAGGCACGATTTAAAAGACACTGGACCACAAACAAACTGTAGGGTACATATCATCAGTGAAATTACATGCCAGCAGAATTCAACACTTGAAGAAGTGAGAAAAGGGGAGAATGTTGAAGGGACATGGAAAGGAAATCACAATTAAACATCAAGCTAGCTGAACAAGCAAAACATTCTAATGTAAAACTTATACAGTGTCATTAACATTCCATAAATGGTTTCACAGGAACGTTCATTGGAACTTGCCTTCCAAAACAGAGAGAACGCAAATCCTATTTCCATTCTGGGAATTTTCTGGAACATATGGCAGCTCCAGAAAAGACAGAGTTGAATTTCTCTTCAGTTTTGTCAGCAAACTGGGCAGGCAGCAAAGGAAAATCAGGTGAGGATAAAAAAAAAACTGAAATTTAACATATATCTGCATTTTTCATTTTTTTTTTTAGAAATGCCCACAAATTTATTCCCCACCTTCGCCTGAGGCACTCAACCTCAGCATATGCAGCCCTGATGCTACCTAACTTAGGATAATTAGCCTGGCACCAGGAAAGTGTTGGGTCACAGGCATGGGAGTGGGTGTAAGTCCTATTTACTTTAGCTCTGCAACCATTGCGGCAAGGAAGAAAATCCCATCTGAGGCACCCTTATAAAAAGTATACCTGCTCTGTCCTGTCCTTACTGGACAACCTTTTCCAAAGCTGGATAAAGGATCAGTTGCATAGTCAGGTCAGGCCACCAGCACTTGCAAGGATATGTGAGTAGTGGCTGTCTCCGGAATTCTTTACCTTATTCCAGTGAAGGTTTGGGAGCTTTCAAGAGCCTCGTGCTAGATCTCCACAGGTGCAAATTCCACTGAGGTCTCTCAATGTTGTAGATGTAGAAATTTGCTGAAGAAATGCAAGGTCATGCTCCTTGGAATCCAGCCCCAGCCCATCACCAAAAATTCCAAGTCCACTTGAAAAGTGGTGGTAGAATCCTGGAAGAGCCAGGATCCAGCTCATACCCCTAGGCTTTCCACACGTGTTTAGCTGCTCCTTAGGCTTTCTCTAGCCCAGTAATATTTGGGTCCAGGTTTGACTGCTCCATTGATGGTTCAGGTGGTAAAGGCAGATGGTCCCAAACTTGATTTCCGGTCTGCGATCTCAATCATTGCATCAGTAGGGAAAATACAATTGGCCTCTGCAAACTTGGGTTAGACAGAGAAAAAAAAAATCAACTATGGTTCCTGCTCTCATCATTACCTCTACGAGGTACATGGACTTGATTTTATGCCTGAAAATTGGGTGGGCCACCCACCCTGCGCGGACATGAAATAGGATGTGATGGTGTAGGGTCAACAATACGCCCAGCTCCAAAATTACGGAAGGCCAGTGGGTGCTGAGATTGGCAGCTCATCCGCCATTTTGAAATGACTAATTAACAAAAGCTACTGAGATCGAGACTCAATCGTCTGCAATTTTTCGTTGCCTGCTCCATTTCTCGGGCGTGGCTGTGAAAACATTTGGGAGTGTTGTACAGTAGCTATGATGAGGTGGCACAATGGCGGGTGAGAAGGCCTGTCACCGGGGGCATGTCTGAATGTAGCAGCGGATTCTGCTGGTGAAGGTGGCTGCTTCTGCACATTGCTTCAACTCAATTTTGAGCTTTTTAGGGCCTTCAGTAAAAAAATAAAGAGACATTCAGAGAGCAGGGGGGTTCTTTAAACTTGTAACCGTGAGACGGTGTGGGCAGAGGCGGGACCAGTGCACCACTCAGTTTCAATTCCACCTACCTCACCCTGCCAAAAAAAATGTAAAATCCAGCCTAGGTGTGGGCAACAAGTGAGAACAGGATCAGGTTCAACTACGGCCCTCCCATTACTGACTCACCAGCTACAATCATGACGTGAGTCAGTGCCTGCGAGGGGAAGGAATAAAGCTGTAGAGAAGGAAAGTGTCATTTTTTAAAAATATTACGTGTGTGAGAGACTGAGAAATCAGAGCAACACTCATCGCTTCTTTGGGTGCTCCCACCCAGTCAGTTTGAAGAGCTGATGTCATTTGATTTTGTGAGTTAAACCTGTTTCCCTTCATTTGATTGGAAAACATGCACCAAGCAGCGAGGTCGGGTATCTTACCAGCCACAGGGTTGAAAATCTGAGCTGCAATAAATTTTTGAAGCCTGCTCATCTCTTCGAGGGGAAGATAATATTTTGTTCCTGTGATCAGTCCTAAATCTGCCTTTCACTCGTTTAAACCTGTAACCCCTTGGCTTTCTCTCACAATGTAAATTACAGTAATTTCCTCGATTTACCAGTATGCTTGATCCCACTGACCCTCCTAGTTTGATGTTATCTGCAAATTTGACCAAATTGCAGGTTTCCAAGTCCAGATCATTGTTGGAACAGAAACAGTAAGGATTCTCTGCCCCTAACCCTGCTCTGTCCGGCACAGCGGACCTGGTGAGGGTAGGCAGAGGCTCAACTTTACAAAATTCCACCCCAACACCAGACTAGGACCCGATATGTCAGATCCTAACCCATTTTCCAACCCTCCTCCCACACGACTGCTGGATCTACCGTGACAAATCTTAGGAAGGACAAGGCCTTTTGGCCCTGTGGCTGCAGTCGAAGTGCACATCAATCCCATACAGTTCCGTGATCAATTTTAATGTTTCTTCTATCTGAGCTGGAAACAAGTATATCCCATTATGGCTGTCCCTTAGGAACAGCAAGACCTTGTATAAATGCAAACTTTTGACCCCCCTGCCTGCCCACCGTGGACTAAGTGCAGTGGTGGGCAGGAAAGCTGGCTTTTTCCTCACCGACCACAATGGGCACGTTTTCACGCCTGATTGTCTGCCTCTCGCCTCATTAAGTGTTCATCAGATGGAAACACACCATTTAGCTGGCAGGTGTCTATGGTTCACCCACCCTGCCAGGACCTGAACGGATCCTCACTCCGAAGCGCCATATTTAAACAGGATCCACACACAAATCTTTCAATGTCTGCAGCCAGGACTGCTCTAGGTGAGAGATGGCCCCCCAAAAGCAGGAAGAGTGCACCCCCAAGTTTAGTGATGCCCTTGCTGGGTCACCTTCTAGACGCTATTGAGGCCCACTGTGACCTTCTCTACCCTGGCGGAGGTTCAACAAGGTCACTAACCTGGCTTGGGAGGAGGTGTCTGTGGCAGTGAGCGTCACCCCAGCCTGTAGGAGGACAGCGATACAGTGCCACAAACAGATGAATGATCTCCTCTGCACAGCCAGGGTAAGTCAACCTTCTCATCCCTCTCAGCTCACATTCTCGCAAGCTCCTCACACATTCGCAGGATGACAGTCCACAGGGATCTCACACACTATCAACACAAGGGACATCATCACTCACTCTCCCACACACACCCTGACATCTCCATCTGGGCTCACATCCTGTGCCGTTTGTGTCCTTACCCCGTAAACGCTTCCATTCAGCATCCACACAAGGTAGGCATCTTTATCAAATGTCTTGGCATTCTTCCTGCTCACACTCTTTCTATCTGTCTTCATGCAGTCCAAGCTTGGCCACAATATGAGGGAAAGGTTCCAGACCGGTGGCAAGATGCCAGAGATCAAGGCTCTAACCCGGTATGAGGAGCATGCAGTACACCTGGGCAGAGAGCACTGTGACCATGCCTGTGGCGATGGTGAGGTTGGCGGCGCAAACCAAAGTAAGGACCCTGCACCAGCTGATCCTCAGGCAATGAGGCTGTGAGTGCAATGTTATGTCTTGGAGTCTGCTACCATGCACTAATTATCTTTACTCTCTTTCACAGGCACCACAGCCAAATGGCCCAGGGACACTGAGAGCCAGCCCCTCATCTTCACCACTAAAGACAACTCCGGTGAGGATTTTGAGGACTCACTTATTGAAGACCCATCACAGCACCCACCACACCCTCCACCAGCGCAGAGACACACGCCCCGAAGGGACCTCGACCTAGAACAGGCTCAGTGTCACAATCTGGTGAGCACAGCACAGATTCTGCTCCACAGCAGGTGGAGGGAAGTAGATCACCGCCACTGGGAGAACTGCTGAAGACCAGGTTTCTGATGAGTCCTAGTCAGATGATGAACCTGTGGACTCAGTCTTAACACAAATGTGCAACAGACATGGGAACATCAAGCAGGGTTGTCAGTTATGTTCCACAGATTGAAACATACGATGGAGGAGTCTGTCCGCGTTCAGTCTGAGGTCATGGCGTTGGCATGCCAGCGCACTGAGGTCAACATTGGGAGGATGCTGGCTGCCATGAGACCTTGGTCTAGGAGGTAGCACCTGTGCTGCTTGCTCCAGGAGTTGACCTCCATCGCTGCAGGCATTGCTGGCATCTACCAGTGGCTACACAAGAGGGGGCCAGGGCACCTAGATCTCACTCCAGGTGCCCCTTCTCCTCAAGGGATCAGTCAGGGGCCCTTGGGCACCAATAGGGACCAGGACCAGCAGCGGGACATCCACCCAGGTGATTCCAGGAGTGTCCAGCTGATCCCAACCCTCTCTGCCTGTGACCCCATCATCTCCAGCTCCACAGGCTGGGGCCTTCCAAGTCTCAGCCCTCCACCCGCCCAAGTTATCACAGACAACAGGGCATAGCAGTCAGCAGGCTGCCTCCACCTGTGCTGTGGATGTCGGGAATGCACCAAGATTTAGCAGTAGGATTAGGAAGATCGAGAAATATTAGGAGCACCACGGTGGCACGGGTGTTCACCACATATATATACTTTGCACCAATGTAGATATAATTGTACCCATTCCACATCTCCTCTTGTGTATGCCCCCTCTGTATGCTGAGTTGTGTTGTGCTCAATCAAATGTCACATGATGTTCCCTACCCCCACTTGTCGCAGATTGTACATCATGTTCCTCTAGTCAATGCTGTGTGCTGCCAGCTCATCACAGTGTGTGTCCCTTCTCAATTCATTACTGACACCAATGATACCTCACCCTCAATGTAAAGTGTGCTTGTGCAAGGCATCTCGTCAACATGCATTGCAGATTCAACTGATGTTCATTCTTGGCTGTGTAAGATGGAGGCTCATGCTCTGATCTGTCTGCATTGTGGAAAGGTGAAGGTGTAGTGTAGAAGGAGAGATGTAGATGCACGTGGAAAATGGTCACCTTTCCTTGAACTCCATGCTCCTTGTCGTCCGTAAGGGTTTGCAATCTATAAGCCCACGCTCAGAGGTCGTGTGCACTCCTGCCAGCCTTGCACCTTGTCGACTCTACGAGCGTACATCTGCTAAGCTGACCAATAAGTGTGTGCACCCTCCCACCTCAGTGTGCTCGTGCTCACAGCTACACCTTGGGATTGTCTGCTAGTGCCGTCAAGGCTATTGTCAAAAAGAAGGGATGCAAAGCTGGCCCATTCATTCTGCTTAACCTCCCCTCCCCTAAACACCCACCGAGCTCAGCGATGCTACCTCCGTATGGAGATGTGTTGCGCTCATTGGAACCGTTGAGCATGGTCTCGATGCTCATAAGTTAGCTTTGATGGGAAGACAAAGCTCAGGACAGAAATGGGTTGGAGCTAGGATGTAATGCGGCTGACGTGTGCTCTTTATTATCAACAAATTAGAACCTTGAGGGCTCGATGGCGCGTCTGCGTTTTTAGTGGGCCCAAGGGCCAGGACTAACCATTATGGAAAACAGATGGTGTTGAATTTTTGGCTGAGCGACAGGCACGCGCCCGGCCTGCTCGAGTGTAAAATGGCGCACGATGACGTCGGGTGAGTGCCTTGACATCATTGCGCACTTGCACGATATTTCGGTTGGTGAGCGCACGCTGGAGTTGGGAGCACCGCACCCCCCCCCCGCCCCCAACAATTAACAGGCCTATTAAGGCCATTAAAGTATTAATTGAATGCAATTTTTCGGCTGCCTGTCCAACCGTTTGGTTGACGGGCAGGTAAAAAGGCCAAAGCGGCCTTTGGATTTTTTATGAAACCTCATCCACGGGTGGGATGAGGTTTCCAACAGGAATTAAAACTAAAATAAATGTTGGAAATATCATTTATAACGTGTCCCTGCTCATGTGACAGGGTCATGAGGGGACATGTTTTTAAACATTTGTAAATCCTTTATTTTTGATTTTAAAAATCTTCAGCTCCCTGAGGCAGCTCTGTGCCCCCAGGGGGGCTTACGTTGTGCACGTCCGCAAACATGCGCAAACTCGCCCCCCACCCCGGCAGCGCTCAGCGTTGCAGCGCGCGATTCATGCTGGCCGACCGTTAATTGGCTGGCCAGCGTGAAATCAATGTCAGGACCCAATCGCAGGCAAGGGTCAGCTTCGCAATAGTGCCCAGGCCCGCCCTCTGCGCCCACCCGCCAAGGTAAAAATCCTGCCCGTGGCGTCAAACAGGAGGCTTTTTCATACCTGTCAGGTAAATGTGTGAAGATGGGCATCATGTGTGATCTACGTCCATTGAAAGGTTCGGTTAACTGGAGCCCCACATCCTGAACTGATAGTGGAGGATCTCAATGTAATGGTGGTTGAGATAGCGCTGGGGACTGAGTGCTTTGAACAGGTATTAACACCTGTTGAATGCCCTCGCCTACCTTGGCCCAAGTCTAGCCTCGCAGTATCACCACCAAAGTGACACATAAGACGTTTTCTTGTTGCTGGAGATGGATCTTTGTCAGACTGAAGGTATACTGCCATGAGTTCACTGAGGACTACAGTGCAACTCCTGCCTCTTGTAGGCTGCCTTAGTGGCTGGGACGCTGGAGAGACATTTGAAGAGGCAGTACCTTCTGTCATGTGATCCCAGAACGACCTCCTGCATTTGGTATTCATCTCAGCAAAATACTCGATCTCAGAATGAAGAGGATGGTTGAGAAGACTAGCCATACTGGTGGTGGTGTAGGCCCATCATGGAGGGCACTTGTCCGACAGGATACTCACTGCTACATGGTATCATCCTGCTGGAATCTGGTGTCTATGAACACCTCATGTGCATGCCTGCCTCATCTGGCCCATGCTATGGCTTCTTCCTTTGCAGCCTTGGCTTCCTCAACCTTATTGCCCTCATCCCTCTCGATGTCCTCCCCATCAGAGGAGACGTGCAGCTCCTCCATCTCAGCATCTGGCAAATCCTCCCTCCTTTGTAGCGCCAGGTTGTGCAGGGTGCAGAAAACCATGATGATCCATAGACCTCCTGGGGAGTGTACTGGAGTGCTCCGCCAGATTTGTTGAGGCATCAGAATCACATCTTCAAGATGCCAATGATCTGCTCTACCAATGCTCATGTGGTAGAATGAGCATCATTGTACCTTTTCTCAGCTGGAGTTTGTGGCCATTGGACAGGCATCATCAGTGACGTCCTTTGCAAGTAGCCTTTGTTGCCAAGGAGCCAACCCTGGATGTTGTGTGGTCCCTCAAAGATGTTCAGGATCTGCGATCTACTCAAGATGTACGACTGGTGCAGCTTCCTGGGTATTTTGCACAAACTTGCACGATTATTTCTGGTGGTCACAGACCAGCTGCACAGTGAGTGAGTGGAAGCCTTTCCTGTTGATGTATTGCATTGTCTGATGAGCAAGGGGCAGCAGGGCCTCCACCGGACCCAGAGGATGAGGCTCACAGAGATGCTGTGCATAGGCGCGTTGCCAGGCAGCTCTTAAAGGCACATGTGTGCAGTCGATGGCACCCTGCATCTGTGGGAATCCCCAAATAGCAGCAAAGCCCAATGCTCTGGCTGCCTGGCGAACTGGATCTCCAGTGAAGTGCACATAATTGTGGGCCCTGGCAAAGAGGGCGTCCGTCACCTCCTGTATGCACTTGTGGGTGGATGCTTGAGAGATCCCACAGAGGTGCCCAGAGGAGCCCTGGAAAGAGCCACTCACGTAGAAGTGAAGAGCAGCGTTGACTTTCAGATGTCCTCTGAATTCCTGCAGCGTCAACTCATGGAGAATGTGGCAGATGTGAACCACCAAATCCCTGGGCATGGGAGGCGTCGGCGATACTGTCTCTCGCTCATCTTCAGAAAAGACATGTGTCTTCTGTATGCCCTTATCTTGAGAGGTGCCTACAGACATCAGTTTTGTCAGCTCCAATCTCTGGGTCTGGAGGGGGCGCTGCTGCCCCTTGCTCATCAGGGTGAAGCTCTTCACTTTGACAAGCCTGGCGAGGCCATAACACTCTTCTCTGCCTTGCCTCCTGCCAGCATACGATGATGCAGGGCACATTAAATGCACCCTCCATCTCCCTGATGGTTCCTCTCTGCAGGAAGATTGAAAGAAAAACATGACTGAGAATCGGCTTCCAATGTTTCGCTTTCTGACGCTGACTCATGAGTGACTGTAGGTTCAAGGGCTTGGTTACAGTCTAGGCACCTATTCGCCAATACAATCCTGGCTATTGCAAAGACTGTTCTCAGTGCCACAGTAAGCTTTCCCCGCCCCCGCAACCCCTCCAAACCAGCTCTATTTCAGTAGATCTACTGCTATGAGATGGATTTGGCCAGGCGCTTTGATGTCCTGCATTTATTTGAGGCGATTAATTATCCATTTGGTGGAGTCTTTGACTACAGCCTTTGGAATACACATGAGGGGACATGCTCTGTGAGGGGATGAGGTTCTTTTATGGGGGCCTGGGATTTCCCATCTCTGGACCTGGCAGCTGCAAGTTTCTAGGGTGGGGTCTCCAAGAGGCTTCTCCTGTTTGTCCAGGTGCCCATTTGTTTTTGGGGTCATTATCACACTGGGGAATTACCACGATTGATAAAATGGGTTATTGCCGGGGGATTGATGATTGGAACATATTGGAATTAATCTTGTGTGAATGCGCTAATACATTGAAGGCTCCCGATTGCCTCTCTAGTTACTGAGACGCTCCTAACATCTCTCAGCTGTGCATTCCTCGTGTGGTAATACAGGTTCCAGATGGGTGTGCCTTGAATTGGCCCTCCAGTGCTGCAATCCACTCCTCCCAGAAGCCTAAACAGCACTCCCTCCAGCAGCAATATTTCTTAGTTACACTTTCTGCTGCGCCATTGCTTGAGGTTCCAGGGTAGTGGTCCTCAGGTTTTATTTCCAGACCAGCTTCAACTCTCCCTGTGTGACTGTGGAAATCCCTCCCATCATCCTGGAGGAGCATAACATTCAGGTTTCCCTCCCTCTGATTACCCACAGTCCTCCCTGTAATCCTTGATCCCATTGTAATTATAGTTGATTCCTCTGTATTACCCCCTGAGTTATTTGAGGTGGATTTGCCTATGCCCCATGTAAACCTTACCCTCCCCATCTTGAGGGCTACTGTACCGTCACATATCGGGACCTCCCCCCATGAGACCATCGAGTGCCGACCTCTACACTACCTGTTCCCCATCTACAGACTCAGGTGCCTCTCCTCACTGTGACTGTACCATCTGTGGCTGAGTACTATGCTAGAAACCCCCCAGATCACCGTGCATGAGGTGATGACCATGTCCTGTGCACACTATGCTGGGCATGACTGACAATGAACTGACATGCCCACCTTGTCCCTGCACTGGGACAAGGGCTGTCTTTGGAAGCACAGCAATGTAAGCTGAAGCACTTCTTCACTCTGCATTCCTCCCACTCTGGCCCCGACTTGCTTATGTCCTTCAGTAAGAGACTCTCTCCCAATCCTGGCCCAGAGGACACTTGCCCCCACTGTCATGTGTCAAGGTGCACCCTTCCCCAGTCTCCCTTCTCCAGTCATGTGTCTGAGTGCAACTTTCCCCAGTCTTCCCCCCACTGCAGTCGAGCGCTTGCCCTCCAGCCCCTTCCCTTGCCCCTGTCACATCTTCCCCCCACTGCCAGTTAAGCCATTGCCCTCCAGCCCCTCCCCTTGCCTCTGTCCTGTTTTCCCCACACCCCCAATTTGAGCACTTGCCCTCCAGGACCTTCCCTTGCCTCTGTCTTATCTTCCCCCCCAACCCCATTTGAGCCCTTGTCCTCTAACCCCTTCCCTTGCCTACGTCTTGTCGTCTTGTCTTCCCGTCCCTTCCCCAGCAGTCGAGCTCTTGTCCTGCAACACATTACAACCCATACCCCGGCTTTCCACTGGTATGGTATATCGAACCTTGCCTCTGTAGCCCACCCCTTGAAAGCAAAGTGGTGCTACCTGCAAAGCCAGCATGGAGTCCGAGGTGCCACAAGTGCTGTACGATGCAAGGTCGGCAAACAAACCTCCAAGTCAAGAGCGCAGGCTGCCAGGTGCCCGTAGCTTATATGTGATTGAGAATCACGCCAGTCTAATGAGAAGCTCACCTTGCCTTTTGATCCAACTTGGCGGTGTGATTCTGGCGAGCTGCCTCAATAATGAGCATTCATGATATTCTAATGTATTCAAATAGCATCCCCAACATGGCACATGAGAAAAGCATGCTGCTGTCGAGGACGGGAGCGGATGAGCGCAACCTGTTTTCCCGCTGATGGGAAATTGACGTTTTGCGCTCCGGCGATATTTTCCTGTCCCGCCCACAATTACGCCAGCTGTGGGTGGGACCGGAAAAATCACAGCCTTTCTCTCACAGACCGGTAACACACACTCATTCGTGTTGGCGATTTAGATTGCATTCCCAGGTCAATTTACTACATTTTTCGGAATGCATTTGTTGTTTTTGGCTGGGTGGGAAAGGGGGGGAGATCGCTGCCAATTTGGGGGCATTTGGTTGACAATGCTTTCCTTCGGTAGTCTTGATTGCAGCAGACGTTTTGAATGCACCAAACGCAGTTTGGGCACCAACATTTCTCTCCCGGCTTCTGAGCCGTTTATAGGGTCACCAAATGAAGTGGCTACATACCAGCACTCATCACTCTCCTGGGACCTGTATTTACAGACACTGTCGCATAGATCTTAAAGATGTCAGAGAAAAACAATATTTACTACTTCCATTTCGCAAGACGGACAGACACAGTTGTACCATCTGCACCGGGATGACCTGCAGAAAGCATTTGGAACAAGGACAGCACTTCCTGTAGAAGTAAAGTTACCCAAGCATCAAAATGTTCTGCTACTAGATCCTTCCAAACCACCCATGTGACACCTGAGACAGTCTGCAGTACATATCTGTCTTAAACAACTGATAGACACAGTATTTCCAAGGGGAAACATCGTCACTTTCCCTGTGAAGGTCCAGGTGGACAAAACGCAGAATGCTCACCAAATGATGGGCTTCCCTCAATTACAAAGAGGTTGCAATCGTCCTCTGTGTGAGCATTGGCGTTCCTAATATAAGTCTGATGGCCTATTACAGTCAATTTATATTCATATGGGTATCTGACCACAGAAATATCACTATGTACGTCAGAAACTGTTATCCAGGGAGCAGCTATGATGCTTTCATTTGAAGTTACACGGGGTCTGAATCTTTGCTTGACACACGAACACTGGAGGGGTGAGGGGAGTGGCACAAAGGGGATAATGAAAGAGAAGCCCCCCAAAATGAAGAGGAAGGTCTTGGATAGAAACCAATCTGCTGCTTCCACGGCCAAGATGTCTTTGGCACAATGAAAAAAATCTGTGCAGAATTGCCAGGATGGTATACAATGCTTAAAACGTTAGCTCTCAGAGTAGGCAGGAATTTGCAACTTAGGGTTCTGCTGTGCTTGATGGGCAAGGCAAAAAAAAATGTGCAAAGAGGAGAAACACATTCACTTGTGCCTTTCTCCAGGAAATGTCTTCATCGTATCGAGTCAGGAGCAGCAGACATGGGGTAACTGCATGGACTCAGCCAGTAACCTTCCTTGCTGCAGTTTACAACTGGATGGTGATCTTCAGACACAAATGGAATCACTCTCCTTGGGACCATTTATGGCAAGTGGCCCTTTTACTCTTCAGCAAGAGATGGAGCGTTGCTGCCCACACCTCAGCTGTAGCATTACGCACCCACGGCAGCTTGCATTTTGATGACTAACTACAAACCTCGAAGAGTTGCTGTGTTTCCAGATTTTATGATCCCCGTCCAAGTATGCAGCATGTCAAGTTCTTTGGCCAAGCTTTCCTCATGATCGTAGCCTATCCAAATCAGGCAGAGGAGTTCCGATCAGAAAATTGGGCCAAGCCAAATCAGCCCTCTGTGCTGCAAACCACAGGCGAACTTTTGTGGTTGAGACAGTTGTTGGAAGATAGGATCTTAAGTGGATTTGTGGGGAATGCCTGAGACAAAGAATTGTTTGAATCATCAGTTTTTTTTTATAACAAAACACCTTTGATTTGCTTCATAAGGGCTTAATGACCTTCTGAAGCAGTTCAATATCTTTGTTACATAACACTGTTATTGTGATCAGCTGTTTGCAACATTCTTGCAAAGCTGAAATTGAATTGACCACAACTGAAAGGGATAAAAAGAAAATCTGAGTGGTAGATAAACTATAACAAAAGATTGATAACTACAGCTGCTGGGCGGACATCTACTTGTGCAAACTTTGTAGGATGGTTCTCGCTAGATTTTCACTTCCACAATTTGTGGTAACTGGAAATTGAAATCCTGTTTCCACACTTTTGAATTTCAGGTAACTAACTAACTAAGCTAACTAACTTGTCAGCCCATCTGGTCAACAAAGATATGCACAACTGTTTTGTCCCTTGGTATTTGTATGCTTACATCAGGCATGCTAAATTTAGAATCCATTGAATAGAACTAAGTTGTAGAAACAGCAGATAAATTTGATGAATCTGTAATTTTTGTGGTGTTTATATGAAGCAAATGAGTTAGTAGAAATCTATTTATTAGAGAAGTGAATATGTGAGACCTAGCCAGCTCAACAAACTTAACACTTAGAGCCTGCTGGAGGCGTGGATACCATGGTTTGCAATGTGTCTTTTGAGATTAAGGTGGGTAAGACAAAATTTGCCTATCCATCTTATCCAAATGGTTTCAGTGCTAACTCCTGTGCCCCAGTGCCACTGCCTCCTCTTTCTCAACACTGCCCGCGAGCTCTTTACACAACAGGAGGCCCAGGTAGCATTGCTGCAGATTATGTGGTGCTGGGCAGCCTGCTTTTTCTTAAAGGCAGGCTGTGTCTTACAGGGAAGCTGCGCAGAAAAGATTGCTACATTGGTCATTCTTGCAAACTGACCGTAGGGCGGGCAGAGGGATTCAGACTGATGGGTGCAGCGCTAAAGATGTTGGTGGTGCAGGTGGGCAGGGGGTTTTAAAGTAATTAGTTACGTTAACTTTGAAGTTAATTGTGTGTGCAGCACTTGGGGTGTTTCTGAAAGATGAAACAAGGTGCTAGAATATTTCCTCTTCTCAGATGATACATAAATTGGGAAGAGATTGCAGTGGCCAGCTGCTGCTTGTATTATCAGCCTCTTTTATGAGGTCAGGTTTAGAAAAGTCACCTTCCCTCTTTCTATCATACTCTATTAATGATTAAAAGGAGACTAAAGAAATAACCATTTATCTGCTGGCCCAAAAGCAAGTCAAAGGAGGAAAGTAGTGCATAGACAATGGTTCAAGATAAAGCAAGCAGCCAAAACTGTGTTCATAACAGAACCGATGCACCTATCTTTTATTTAATCAAGTCCATTGTTGAGGTGGAAAAGAAAAACCAGAGGCAGCTCATGTGAGTTCACATCAAACTCAAGCATCTACCCACATAGTTTGTAACTAAAAACAACAGCAGTTTTGTTCATGAAACATGAGCGAAGGCCTTGAAATTCTGATCATCATTGCAAGAACAGGAAACGTTATGCCTGAATTCTTAAAATAGAGAGCTTGCGCAGAGAAACTAATAGTGCAAAACACAGATACCAACCAACAAAATACACTGATACATAAATAGAACCTAACAAGTTTCCAATTTACAAAAGTTGACAACGTTTGGTAGAAAGAGAAAGCCTTTGCTGTTTATTGAGTACTGATAAGTACAACCACATCAGTATCTTCACATTTCTCCACAAGAATAAAAAGTTTATCAATAATTCAATATAATCTAATAGTGCAACTTCAACATGACATAATGCTGTTAATATATAAAACCAGGATTATTTTGAAACAAATCAAATTCTGAGATGTCATTAATTAACATATCAGTTATTTTGAACTAATCTTTGTACCTGTGACAAGTTTATCTTTTGATTGGGTGGTCTCAGTACAAACTACCATTTCATTCTAAATTTGATTGTTGTCAGAGCTGGTGTTTCAATTGATCCCCACTCTTATCAGGATATTCTAAAAATAAATGTACAAGAAAGTAACCCCATGCCAGGGTCCCATCATTGGAAAAGGATGGAAGGATCTTAAAAGTTGCCAGGTTAAAAACTGTGGGGACATTTCTGATTGATAGATAAGCTATGTATTCAATAAAATTACGTTAAAGCTTAGAAATTGGTTCAGGATATACTTATAGATGAATATGTAATGACTTGAAAACTGCTGTGTTAGGCCAACAACTGCACCTGCTGTTAGTTAGAGTTGCCCGTGCCCACTTAATCGACGCGGTATTTGGCACACTGCTGTAAGTATGAGATGGAAACAATGCAACACTTTCAACAGGGTAAGCAACTGCGTGCCTCCTTAACCAATCAGAATGAAGGAGTGTGAAATGTACAGTATACAGTCTGAATAAGAAAGTGTAGGTTAGAAGGTGAATTCAATGTCAAATCAGGAACAGAAAAATAAATTAAAAGAGGGAAAGAAGGATTGGATTAAGAGAGAGAGAGAAGAAACGAAAAGAAAGGGTAAAAAACAATTTCACTTTATTTACAAAAAATCTCAAACCTAAAGATAAAATATGCCACAAAATATCGTCGTTCATTTTCAGTGCCAGAGAGGTTGAATGGCAGTGATTAACATTGATCACTTTGCTGAAAGGCTACTTAGACTTGAAATGACTTGACCTCACTTTCTGTGGCAAGTTTACTTTGTGTCCACTGTGCAAATACAGCATCTTCAGGACACTCAGTGCATTTCAATGGTGAGCCAGGCTGTAAGAAGCAGTTTCTTCAAAGCTAGCAGTGGACAATTTTCAAATGTAATTGTACATCTGCTCTCACCTGAAGTTGCTATAGCATTTACGCATAAATCATGGTGAGCAGCATTAACCGCCCTATTGCTTTGACAGCAAATTTTGGGTCAATATGTTTGTATGGCATTCTTTTGTCTGTTACTTCAACACAGACATTAACCTATCATTTTAAATGGGTTAATGCTCCACTGCATTACTGGACAATGGACACTCATGCAAATTTGTTAAACATCCATCTGTTAAGATTGCAATCACTCAGTCACTTTTCAAGAACGGCTTCATCCAATTCAGGGTTGCGGAGAGTCAGTGCCTTCCCGGCAGGCAATGGGCACCAGACAGGGTACACTCAGGACAGGACACCAGTCCATCACAGGACCACAAGCTCATGAACGTTGCTGAGGGACAAGTTACTGTAGCTGATCTATCTAAACCAGCGCATCTCTGGATGGTGGGAGGAAACCGGAGCACCCGGAGGAAACCCGTGCAAACTCCACACGGGCAGACGCCCGAGGTCAGGATCAAACCCAGGTCACTGGAGCTGGAGCTTTGAGGCAGCAGCAGTGCTAATTACTGCGCCACCATTGCCGCCAAGATTGAAATCACTTTGTGCTCTATAGGTTTCCATTGACAAATTGCTTATGTGCTTTAACCCGACAGAAAATGTGATATGTTTGGTGTGTTCAGGCGTACGTCGGCTTTCGTTGTTCTATCAGCCTGACTCCAACTGCAAACTGACCAGCGTTCTTGAATGGACCATTTGCTGTCATTGGCCAAGCTTCAAAGAGTTGAAAAAAACACAGGAATTAGATTTGGTGTTTGTGTTTTCTTGCCCACCTCCTCCTCCCATTCCTCCTACCCTGCTTTCTCACTCCCTGGGCAGAATTTTCCAGTCCTGCCAGTAGCAGGAATGGCGGTGGGCGGGGGCACAAAATTTGGCATGATGGTAAAAGTCAGTTTCCCGTCGGCGGGAAAACAAGTTGGAATTTTACACTCCAGACTTTTCACTGCTTCATGTCGCGAACCACATTCACATCCCTTTGCAAGTATTAAATGCTCATTGTAAAACCCAGCTCACCGGAATCCCATTCTGCCTTCAAGTCTAATTGCCCTGATGGCGGATAGTTAGACTGGTCCGATTCACGACCGGATATAAGTGGCGTGCACCTGACGCAAGGCTTGGGGGGTATGGGGTGACTGGAGGAAGGGTGGGCAGAGAGACACATGACTGGGGGAGGGGTCTAAAGGAAGATGGGGGAGAAATGTGAGTCAGTCCTGGGGCTGTGCAGTCCACATTGTTGGGGTCAGAATTTAAAGGCAGTCCAGGGGCAGTGCGGACCATGCTACATGGCTATGGCTGGCACACATGTCTTGGTCCCGGTCCAGGGAAGGGGATTGCCTGCCTGGGCAGTGTTGGTTGTGAATATCATGTGCAGGGTGTGGTCAGTCCTGCACACATTTGGGTCCTGAGGGTTGATGACTTGGTACTGGGCAGCAGATAGCATTGTCATGGTCAGAGGTGGCATCTGCACCATGTAAATGAGGAACTGGTTAAATAAAGGGGGGTGTAGTCGATGGTCTCATGTGGGCTGGGGGAGGGGGTATTGGTATTGGGGGCTGTCCCAGTAGGTAATTGTGCACAAGGTCTCATGATGGGAAGGGGTGAGGTTGGCATGGGACATCAGCAGAAAATGGTTTGGTGGGGGAGGACAGGAATATTGACAATGATGATGGATTCAGGATTAAACGGGGAGCAATTGGAGGAAATTTGGACATGGTGAGCTGCATCGAGGAGGGCAGGAGGGATTTGAACAATAACAGGAGGAAGTTGGAAGCTGGTCTCGAAATAGAATCGGAGAAGCGCCAATTCGACAGCCAATGCAATGACACAGTAGAAAAATAACTGGAAAAAAAAATCACCATGAGAGGAGTCTGAGGATGTGCGGGAGGAGTCGACTATTACACTGTTGGGCTGATTGAAGGGGCACCCTAATAGTTACTTGTTCACAACATGGAGATCAAGGCTCAGCTGAGGGGTGTCAGGAACAGTCAAGTGCCAATCGAAGGATTTGGGCGCTTTAACTCACGGCGTGCATTCTTGCAAGAATTCATTAGGGTTTGGGGCAACATTTCATTTGGTCTGATTGACCATTTCTCCATCACAGAGGAATGTGGCAAGGTCAGGAGGATCAAACAATTAAAGGGCCATGGCCGACAGTACCTATGCAACATGCTCCAGCCAACCCTGTGCATTGTAGCCGGGACGTTGAGGGCTTACAGGGCACAATGCTTGCAGTCATTAAATTAGAGAAAGGCTGGGCTGTAGTCTACTCAAAAGAATGCAGCCTGACAGTGGTTGATAGCACATGTCTGTACTCACTCAAATCCAACCCACTTTGTGAATGCGCTATCATGCCTGGTTGGGGGTTGGGGGAGGATGGGTGAGGTTGGGGGGGATGGGTGAGGTGGGGGAGTGGTGGGTGAGGTGGGGGGGAACCTCAGCGACCTGGGATCCTTCAGGATGTTCTTCCGCTGCAAGGGCAGACCCTGGGGGTGGGATGTACGGAATCGGGGCAGCCTGACAGCTTCATAATGGCTCCCTGGATTGGTGATGGAAGGTGATCATTACAGGGTAAGGTGCAACCATGTCTCTGATCTACTTTGCCACAGAAACCAGGAGGATTGCAGAATGCAGGCAGTAGGCAACACTGTCTTCTTGATGGCTATGATCCAACTGAGGAAGAGAAGAAGGGTCGGTCAGCGTGTGGCAGGCTAAGGGAAGAACCTCACCCTGAGGAATATGGGCCCACGGGGTCCCATGAAGACCCAGAAGCTGAGGAGGGAAGGCCAATTCCATGCAGGCATTTGGTGCAACCCAGGGTCTACCAAAAACACCTCTCACAATTGGAGATGAGCGAGAGACAGTACCACAGACGCCTTCGCTTGTCAAGGGATGTGGTGGCTCATATCTGTCACATTCTTCGGGAGGACCTGATGCCGTATATACTGGGATGCCATCCATTGCTCTTAGATCTAAAGGTGACCACCGTGATCAACCTTTTTTTTTGCAAATGGCTCAATCCAAGGATCCACTGGGGACGCCTGCGAAATATCACAATCCCCCACTCATAAATGGTTATGGAAGGTCACTGGGTGCCCTTTTAAATAAGGTATGAAATGACATCCAGTTCTCCGTGGATGAAGCCAGCAGGCTGCCAGGACAGTGGGATTTCCAGCGACCTCTGGCTTCCCACGTGTGCAGGGTGCTATCGACTGCACACCTGGCAGCAGCCAGTAAGATTTACCAAGAGAAGAGGCTTTCACCTTCCGAACATGCAGCTGATCCATGATCACCAAAAGCAGATCACAGAATTTTAACAGCACAGAAGGAGGCCATTCGGCCTGTTGTGTCTGCACCAGCTCACCAAACAAGCATCATGACCTAGTGCCATTGCCCTGCCTTTTCCCCGTACCCCTGCACATTGTTTCTATTCAAACAATCATCTAATGCCCTCTTGAATGCCTCGATTGAATCTGCCTCCACCACATTTCCAGGCAGTGCATTCCAGACCTGAACCACCGGTTGTGTGAAAAAGTTTTTTCTCACTTCACATTTGCTTCTTTTGCAAATCACATAAATCTGTGCTCTCACATTCTTGATCCTTTTACGAGCGGAACAGCTTCTCCCTATCTACTCTGTCCAGCCCCCTCATGATTTTGAACATCTCTATCAAATTTCCTCTTAGCCTTCTTCCCTCCAAGGAGAACAGTCCCAACCTCTCCAATCTATCCTCATAGCTGAAGTTTCTCATCCCTGGAACCATTCTTGTAAACCTCTTCTGCACTCTCTCCAATGTGTTCACATCCTTCCAATAATGTGGAACCAGAACTGTACACAATACTCCAGCTGAGGTCTAACGAGTGTCTTATATAAATTCAGCATAACCTCCCTGCTCTTGTACTCTACGCCCCTATTAATAAAGCCCAGGATACTATCTGCTTTATTAACTGCTCCCTCCACCTGTCCTGCCACCTTTAATGATCAATGCACATATACACCCAGGTCTTTCTGCTCCTGCGCCCCCTTCAAAATTTCACCCCTTCTTTTATATTGTCTGTCCATGTTCTTCCTACCAAAATGCATCAGCTCACACTTCTCCACATCGAACTTCATCTGCCACCTGTCTGCCCACTCCACCAACTTGTCTATGTCCTTTCGAAGTTTACAACACTCCCAAAGCTTCATACCATCCGCAAACTATGAAATTGTCTCCTGTACACCAAAGGGAGAATTTTCCCCTCGTCTGACGGGCTCGGTCGGGAAACGGACCACCGCCCACGATTGGGGTCGTACCCGCACTCTCACGCTGGCAGGCCAGTTAAGGCCCATCCAGCATGAAATGCCCGTGGCAGCGCTGCCTGTGTGGGGCGTGGGGGAGGAGGGCGAGAGCGCAAGTTCAGGCATGCGCATGAGTGCCCGCTGGAAAGGCCCCCCCCACCCCCCGAGGCACGGAGCTGCCTCAGGGAGATGAAGAGTTTAAAACGTTAAAAATAAAGAATTTAAAAATGTTATAAAACATGTCCCCTCATGGGACTCTGTCGCATGAGGAGGGTCATGTTATTAATGAAGTGTTAAAATTTTTATTTTACTTTTATTGGCTGTTGGAAAACTCATCTCGCTCGTGGATGAGGTTTCCTAAAAAAATGCAAAGGCCGCTTGGCCTTTTTCACCTGCCCCCCCCAACCGTGAAGTTTGATGGGCAGCGAAAAATTTCTTTCAACTCTAACTTTAATGGCCTTAATCGGCCCTTTAACTGTCGGCGGGCGCGCTGCCAACTCCAGAGCGTACTCCTGCCAGCCAAAATATCACGCGAGTGTGCGATGATGATGGGACGCTCGCCCGACATCATCGTGCCTCATTTTACGCTCGGTCGGGGTGGGCGTGCGCCCGCTTGTCCGACAAGCGTTATATTCTGGCCCAAGATCTAGGTCATTAGTGTACATCAGGAAAAGCAAGGGTCCCAATACCGACCCCTGGGGAACTCCACTACAAACCTTCATCCAGCCCAAAAAATATCCATCGACCAGAACTCTCTACTTCCTATTTTTCAGCCAATTTTGTATCCATGTTGCTACTGTCCCTTTTATTCCCTGAGCAATAACTTCTCTCACAAGTCTGTTGTGTGGCACTGTATCAAATGCCTTTTGAAAGTCCATGTACACCACATCAATAGCATTACTCTCATCAACCTTTTCTGTTAACTCTTCAAAAAACTCCAGCAAGTTAGCTAAACACGATTTTCTCTTTAGAAATCCATGCTGGCTCTTCCTTATCAACCCACATTTTTCTTTGTGGCTGCCTAATTCTATCCCGAATAATTGTTTCTAGAATCCTGCCCACCACTGAAGTTAAACTGACTGGTCTGTAATTGCTGGCCTTACCCTTACAACCTTTCTCAAACAAGGGCATAATGTTTGCAATTCTCCAGTCCTCTGACACCTCCCCTGAGTCGAGGGAAGACTGAAAAATTATGGCCCTGCAATTTCTACTCTCACTTCCTTCAATATCCTTGGATGCATCTCGTCTGGTCTGGTGTCTTGCAGGTTTTTGTGAGGTGCCCTGGGAACTTGCACAACTCTTACACCTTGAGTCAGATATTCAAGAGCCCTCAGCACATTCGTGATCGGTGATAATGGCTACCCTCAAAAGACATGGCTAATGAAGCCCGTTCAGCAGCCACAGAGTGCTTCAGACAGGCATATGTGGCTCATTCTACAACACAGTCCTTAACTGCACAGACCATTGGCATGTTGAAGATGCGTTTCAGATGACTGGAGTGATCAGGCAGTGCTCTCCAGCACTCCCCACAGATGATGTCCCACATCATAGTGGTTTTCTGTGCCCTACACAACTCGAAGATCCAAAGAGGTATGAATTGCCACATGGAGAGATGGAGGAGCTGCTCTGATGTCTCCTCCGATGAGAAGAATGCCAAAAGGGATGACACTGAAGAGGAAGGACAATGGCGCCCCACAGGAAGAGGCCATTGTATGGGCCAGACATGGCAAACGTGCCTGTGAAACCCTTATAGCGACAAGGTTCCAGGGTAATGAAGGTTAAGACTAGCTCATCGGAGCCTATTTCACCTGTCCCTTTGATGCAGGGTGGACATTAAAACCTTATTTGTAATCCTCAATTTCTCAATGAAGGCCATCAATCTCAGAATGAATGGTCACAATCTTGAGTAACGATGGATCGATCCTTGGAGGGCTAAGCAGCCTATGGAGCATGTGGCCATTCTGTAATAGGATAAAAACTCCACCAGCGCTCAATCTGAAGCAAGTAGACATGGTGCAGTCCTTTCAAGCATAGCGCCAACATTTCACTGCCAATGGCAGTGTTGAAGAGGCAGGAACAGCACTGTAAACATCAACGCACTTATGGCAGCAGGCCTGGTGCATTGCAAAGCACCTCAAGGAGGACAACCATCAGTCACTGGTTATCATTTGATTGCCTGAGGACTGGTCTAAATCCGGCAGCAGCATCTCTCCAAGGCCATCTCTCATGAATAATGTTCAGGCCTCACCTTGACACTGTGTTCCCAGGATGAGATCGCTCATCAGCATGCTGTGATCTGTCACTCGACATCATGGATGTGAGCCTGTGAGTCAGGTCACCTTTGTGCGCACAGAGACTGCTTCACCAGCACCATCGTCTGATCATTGACAAGCACTCATGGCCCAACCTTGAGCAGGAGCTTCTCAAGTTCACGTCCAGCATCGTCTTGGCACTTGGGAGGGATGTGGCCCAGTCAGTCTCAACAAAGCATTTAAGGATTATTTTGCACTTTCGTTAATACTAAGGACCACTCA
Source organism: Cetorhinus maximus (assembly GCF_964194155.1). Lineage (NCBI taxonomy): Eukaryota > Metazoa > Chordata > Chondrichthyes > Lamniformes > Cetorhinidae > Cetorhinus > Cetorhinus maximus. The sequence continues at coordinate 6,044,142 of NC_135883.1, read as the reverse complement.
GGAAATGTACAGGAGCTTCGCTCTCATCCTATGACAGTCCTCCACATTTTCATTCTACCTGATTGCGACATGTAGGAGGAAGCCTAATACACTGATGGCAGTGTCATGATCAGAGAGCCATGTTAATTGCCCTTATGAGAGTTAGCATAGTGATTCTATCAAGCCATGCTAGCCAGGCCTTCAGGATCCTCGCATGTAATAGGCCAGCATCATGAGGCTAGGCACACACCTATAACATCACATAGTCGTGGCCATAGAGCAGGCATTTCAAGAGTCACCAAGTAAAATCTAGGTCCATTGCTCTGCATGAGGCAGGTGGAGAAAGGGAACTAATGTAGGGGTAATGTTTAGCCGTTCATGAGTTTACTTGACTTTACGAGTTAACATTGTAGGCTGGCAGGACAGGCTAAGGTCCCTGATGATTACTTAAACTGTAACCTACACCCAAACCTGACAGTGGTTACATGGAGGTCATTGAAAAGTGCATTTGATTGGAATGACTAATAACACGTATCACAGTAAATACCTATAACATATGACAGACTTCAGTGCAGCTGCATCAGGATAATAAAGAAACTTTCCAATACCCGAGGGATATGATGGGTGATACTTGAGGAGGAGGGGCATTTTTTACACTTGGATGACCACGAAACATTGCATCATACGGGAGAGCCGTAGTTGAGATTTTGAGGCAGAAAAGGAGAATATATTTACACATGTGCAAAGTATATACAATGAGAGGGCACTCGTGCCATCATTGTGCTCTCAGTACTTCTTAATTTTCCTTAACCTACTGTTACGTCTAAGTGCATCCTGACAGCTGCAGTAGAGGTGGAGGCAGCCTGCTGACTGCTACACCCTGTTATCTTCAATAATCTTGGCGTAAGCCCCCTGGAGGCCCCAGCGCCTGGAGGATCCCGGCCTGCTAAGTGTCTCCTGCACTGTGACAGGTTCACCCTCCTCAGCCTGACCTGTTGAAGTGGATGGGATCACAGGCAGAGGGGATTTGGGGTGGTTGGGCACTCTTGGAATGTCTTGTGTGGAGGCCTTGGGGTGTCTGGCTGACACTCCTTTTCCCTGTAGGTGACCGAGGGTCCCTCCCTGGCTCCTTAAGGAGAAGGGGCGCCTCAATCGAGGTGCCCTGTCCCCCTCTTGCCTAGCCGCTGATGGATCCCACTCATGGCTAAAGCATTGGCGTTCAGGTCCAAGTGCATATCCAGAAGAAACGGCTGGACCAGGTCTCCATGTCAGACGCTACCCTTTCAGTAGTGACCTCGATGCCCTCACATACTGGAGCCATGACATCAGACAGAACGTGGATAGACTCCTCCATCCTTCGTTCTAATCTGCTGATGGCCTCTGACAATCCTGCCTGATGTTCCCCTGCCTGTCTTTGCAGCTCCAAAATTTCCCTGAGGACTGATTCTAACAGCTCATCATTGGACTCGGACTCAGGAGGAGCCTGGCCTCCAGCAGTTGTCTGAGTGTCGGAGGCCTTGGCTGCCACTATCTCCACCTTCTGTGGAGCCGTCTCTATGCTGAGCTCACTAGATAGTGACCCTGAACCTGCCCTAGAACTAGGTCCCACCGAGGTGTGTGTCTCTGTGCTGATGGAGGTGCAGGTGGACGCTGTGATGGGTCTTCCTCAGATGCTTCCTCAGGATTCTCATCTGAGATGCTCTGGGGCTGAGGTGATGGGCTGGCTGGTAGTGTCCCTCTGCTTTTTCTTGCTGGCGGCAGTAATAGAGAGGAGAGATAATTAGTGATTAGCTAGGCTGCCACCCACACTCAAGATCATTCACAGTAATTGTCTGCGGGTGGCTGATGACTACTGCATAGACCTTCACTATCTTGCTGAGAAATGTTGATCTTGCCTTCCATGCAGGAGCAGTCTCTGTCCCTGCCAGTCAGCTCTGCCACCTGCTCTTTGTAGGGATTGGGTGACCTCAACTCCAGCATCCCCCCCTCCAGTCTGGGATCTTTCCCTCTTGTTATGGGTGATCTTGTGAGCACAATGGATGAAAAAGCAGATCATCAGCATGTATGCCTGCTGTGTGTGGTGAGTTCTCCCCAATAAGGGCTGAAGATGTGACTTGTGCAGGATGTTACAAGAGATGATGCTGTTAAAGTGTCTGTCAGACAATTAGTGGTGATGTCCCTTTGGCTGGTAGTATCTGAGATCCCTGTGGACTGTAAACCTTCAAATGTCTGATGGCCTTATGAGAGTGAGAGTTTGGATTGAGGAGAAGGTTGACTTACCCTGGCAGAGTAGATGAGGCCATTCATACTCTTCCAACACTACACGGCGGTCCTCTTCTGGGATCCACTGACCTCCAGAACAACCTCCTCCCAGGTTTCCATGGTGAAGTTGGTGGGCCTGTGGCTTCCATCCTGGGAATAGAGGACCTCCTGCTGACCCTGGACTGCCTGGAGGAGTCTCCCCAGGGAGCTGTCGCTGAACTTGGAGGCAGTGGGGGCTTGTATCTTCTCAGGGCCAACACTCGCCATCGCAAGTCTTGGACTGCAGGGAGTGACCGTGTGTGTGGGTGCTGTTAAAATATGGAACCCGGGCCTTTGACCCCCATGGTAACAGCAGGGCGGATGAATCCTAGCCGGCCCGACCGTGAGATTCGACGAGCTCCTCATTGATGCATAAATAATGAGTTGAAAAGCGGATTATCTGCCACAAGAACCCACCCTGCCGCCCAGCATGAATCACACCGATTTTCCCACCCACCACCGCACACATACTCCAGAACAGAAAATACCGCCTCTCCTCTGTGGCTGACCACACTTCCTCTGCACTCTGATCCTTGTTTGTGCTGGCAAGAAGCTTCAAACATGTCAGGGCCCTGTAGAAACTGCTGGGGGAAGCCCAGACCCAGATATACGGTGTGATGATACAAAGATAGGTGGAGGGACAGGTAGTATTGAGGAGGCGGGGAGGCTACAGAAGGATTTGGACAGGTTAGGAGAATGGGCAAAGAAGTGGCAGATGGAATACAATGTGGGGAAGTGTGAGGTCATGCAGTTTGGTAGGAAGAATAGAGGCATAGACTATTTTCTAAATGGGGAGAGAATTCAGAAATCTGGAGTGCAAAGGGACTTGGGAGTTCTAGTCCAGGATTCTCTTAAGGCTAACTTGAAGGTTGAGTCGGTAGTTAGGAAGGCAAATGCAATGCTGGCATTTATTTCAAGAGGACTAGAATATAAAAGCAGGGATGTGCTGCTGAGGCTTTATAAGGCTTTGGTCAGACCACATTTAGAATATTGTGAGCAATTTTAGGCCCTGTATCTCAGGAAGGATGTGCTGGTCCTGGAGAGGAGGTTCATGAGAATGATCCCAGGAATGAAAGGCTTAACATATGAGGAACCTTTGAGGACTCTGGATCTATACTCGATGGAGTTTAGAAGGATGAGGGGGGATCTGATTGAAACTTACAGAATACTGAAAGGCCTGGATAGAGTGGACGTGGGGAAGATGTTTCCATTAGTAGGAGAGACTAGGACCCGAGGGCACAGCCTCAGAGTAAAGGGAAGACCTTTTAGAACAGAGATGGGGAGAAACTTCTTTAGCCAGAGAGTGGTGAATCTATGGAATTCATTGCCACAGAAGGCTGTGGAGGCCAGGTCATTGAATGTATTTAAGACCGGGATAGATAGGTTCTTGATTGGTAAGGGGATCAAAGGTTACGGGGAGAAGACGGGAGAATGGGGTTGAGAAACTTATCAGCCATGATTGAATGGCAGAGCAGACTCGATGGGCTGATTGGCCTAATTTCTGCTCCTATGTCTTATGGAATGCAAGTCCTCTGCAGAGCATTGTTCTTATATATGATATTTACTGGAGTGGAACACAATGTTACATAAAATCACGTTCTATATCTCTCACTCCGTTTTTAATCAAAATTATACAAGTGGCAACTGAGGGGTGTCAGTACTGTAATAGTACTTGTTTCATTATTTTTAGCATTTTGGATTATAGGGAAGTTCAGTAGAATATACTTCCCCTTTGAGGACATGAAGTAAAACTAGTCATAGTGAAACTACTGAGGAAGAATCAAAAGTAATCTGTCATTACTATTTAGTTTGAATATACAGCAGCTGCTTTTATTAAGATTAACTGTGTTGAAACCATCTTCCAGAAACCACATGCCTATGATTTCCCAATATGTGCTCTCCTGCAAGTGTTGTACTCCACAATTGGAATAACAAAAAGACAATTATCCCTTTTGGTAATCAGGTGGCACAACATTGATAATAAAAGGTATGAAAGTATCTTTTTATCATCATCAACTCCTTTCACATTGGATTAAATGAGGCCCAGATTGATAACAGGACCTAAAGGGTTAAACAATGGGGACAGTTTGCATACAGTAGGTTTGTATTGCCTTGATGACAGAAGATTATGGGTCCTAATTGAGATGTATAACATGACTAAAGGAGTTTGTAGTGCAGATAGAGAGAAACTATTTCTTTTCATGGGGGAGTTCAGAACAAAGAGGCATAACACTAAAATGAGAACTAGCTCATTCAGGGATGATACCAACAAGCACTTCTTCACAGAAGGGTTAATGGAAATCAGGAACCTCCTCCCTAAAAAGCAGTTTAGGCTAAAGGTCAATTGAAGTTTTCCAAACTGAGATTAATATATCTTTGCTATGCAAGAGTATTCAGGGTCATAGAACCAAGATGGCTAGAAGGAGTTAAGAAACAGATTAGCCACAATCTAATTGATTGGCGGAACAAGATATTCAACCCCTCATGGCCTATGTTTATTCTGAGGTTCCTATGTTCCCGGAGACATTGGATTTATGCAGCTACAGGAACCCTAAAACAAACCTGCCAGATTTTCTAAGACAAGTAACTGGAAATGAATGATTCATTCCGATTGTTGGCCTTAACAAATCCAGTAAGTTTGCTTTGGGATTGCCATCAGCTAAGAGCGGCCAATGCTACAAATATTGCAAAATATCTCAGGCTTAGCTTACGCTACCTACCTACAGAACCACTTGTAAAATCTCATCCCAGTTCCCAGAGGAAGTGAGCAACAAGTTTCTGAATGACTGAGTTCTGCCAATTTACTATCTGGGGCACCCATATGCAACTCAATGTTGCAACAATTTATGAAAGCTTTGAAATGAACTTGATGCAACTCCCTGTTCTAGATGCTTCAGCAGAGGACAGTCAACTCATCTCATTGTCTGCTTTGAAAATGATTTTGAGAATGATGTTACACTGAGTCAATAATCTTAATAGGTTGTAAGGGCAAAAGAAGTGAAGAAGGTAATGTTAATTAAAAAGGACTATGCCTTCAAACCACAGAGCTCCTGATATTTTCAGTCGCCAAGGTCAAACATTCCGGCATGAATCTTCCACGAAGTGGTAATCATCGTTGCATTGCTGCTCTGCATGAACTTTTCCACGCCTAAACACTGCTCCACCTTTCTTGTTGGGTCTCCTGAGCCCGGCTTCTCCAGAAATACAAAGTACAAGCTCCCTCTGAGAGCTCTGTTACAGTGCTGTAGCATCGGGGGAAGAGAAGACACATCCCATTATAAGGCACTAGCTGCCATATGGTAAGTCTAAAGGTCCAGCTTGAATGATGAATGGATGAATTTCATAAATGGATGAATGTGTGAATGGGTAGTGTAGTAGGGTGGGTGGGTGAGGTAAGTGGGCAGGGTGGATGTAGTACTTATAGTTTCGAGAAACGTAGGACTATGGCTTTAAGAATAATCCTGTGTTGTAAGATCACATGATCTGAACCAATGAATTAGCAGCACGGGAACCTCAAGGAGAGAGTTCTTCTTTAGTTATAGAGTTAGATGCATACATGTAGCTGCTGCTGTCTTGTGAATAAAGCTAAATGTGTCCACCAAGGAAAGTTGCCTGGAAAAGCAACTCTATAACAAACTCATCACAAAAGTGATGAGGATAAATCAGATCCAGTGCTGTATCTCGCCCAGCGATTGTAAGTATCTAAGTTCATTAAAAAGAAAGGAAGATATACTCATCTGAGATGCCACAGTTTGGCAGAATCGATTCCTTTGAACCAGCCACAGATGACTGATTTCAATATATAGAATGTCTTGCGTTCTACTTTCAAGCCAACAAAATCACGGGGGAGGAAAAGAGGAGAGCGATTCTCCTGAGTATTTGTGGGAGCAAAACCTACAGTTTAATTCGAAGCTTGACGGCTCCCAGTGCCCCAGATTCGAAGACCTTCAGTGAATTAGTAGACCTCGTTAAGGGACATTTTCAACCCAAGCCCTCAGTCACAATGCAGAGGTGCAGGTTCAGTTCACGGAATAGAGCCCCAGGGGAGACCATTGCCACCTGCGTGTCGAAATTAAAACAACTAACGGAATATTATGATTTCGGTGAAGCCCTGAATGACATGCTCAGGGATCATTTGGTCTGTGGCGTGCAAGAGGATCCTATTCAGCGAAGATTGCTGGCTGAAGTCGATCTTGATTTTAAGAAAGCGTTAGAAATAGCACTTGCGATAAAAAGTGCCAAAAGGGATTCAAGGGGTGCAAAAAGGCACCGTTCTCCTAGTTGGGCAGGAACAGTCAGCCGCAAGTGGCGTGAAAAGCTGGACTCTGCCGCGAAGTGGGAAACAGCCCCCGCTAACCAAAAGTTTAGAAGAAACAGCTTAGCAGCAAAGTCAAAAATTAATTTTTATCAACATGGAAACAATCATACTCCTAACAATTGGCCATTTAAAAAGGTCGAGTGTTATTTTTGTCACAGAAGTGGACAAATATTGAAACATTGCAAAGTGAGATTTAAACAGGCTTTTAGACAACAATCAAAGTCCAATGAAGCCTATAGTATAGAAGCGCCGGAAACAACCAATTCTGACATTTATTCATTATTCAAAATGAAAGCTGAGAAGACTGCCAATTATTGTTACAGTGCAAGTGAATGGTAAACCCTTAAAAATGGAAGTAGACACAGGTGCTTCCACCACTGTTACAGGAGAACACACTTTCAGATATTTAAATAAAGGTGATCAACAATTAAATTTGGAACAAACATCTGCCAAGTTGAAAACATACACGGGCTAAGAAATCCATGTAAAAGCTCTCAACAGAGTAGCTGTTAATTATAGACACCAATCGGCACAGTTACCAGCGATGGTGGTAGAAGGTGAAGGGCCAAGCCTTCTAGGTTGTGATTGGTTGAAAGAGGTAGTAAACTGTTAAACTCCTCAGCTTGTTTTGGCTTCTCTACCAAGCCACTGAAATTTTACATTTGTTAAAAATTAATCATGAATGGAAAATATAGCTTTCTTTAAGGCCTACAAGTTCTTATACACTTCATATTTACTTTAGATTTGTTCCTTATACATGCATTGCTGCCAGTATTTATAGTATGAGGCATTGAATCCCCTTGCATCAAATTTACTGTCATCTAATTAAGTAACAACAATAAAATGATTCAGTCATTTACACGCTAATAAATGTCTCCTGCACAGTGAACAAATACTGAGGACAATGCTTCAGCATTTATTAAGGCACAAGACCTTGACTTAGCAAGTTTACTCTCGGATTTTTAAGTTTATTATGCTATCACCTGTCATGAAGGAATACATGCTGGAGATGTATGCTTGATAAAAAAATCCGGTTTTTTCATTTTTACTGCATTCCAGGTACTCCAATATGTACTTAAGTTGTATCAGTTGATAAACTGTAATTTCCCAGTCCCATGTCAGGAAATCAGACAATAAGAAGGTTTAAGTTAAAGGCAAAATACTGTGGATGCTGGAAATCTTAAACAAAAACAAAACTTCTTCTGGAAGAAGAGTCATACGGACTCGAAACGTTAACACTGTCTTTCTCTCCACAGATGCTGTCAGACCTGCTGAGTTTTTCCAGCATTTTTTGTTTTTGTTTAAGAAGGTTCCACACTTGGACCTTCACAATGAACTTGCTGTTCTCATGCAATATCATGACATGATTTGATAGTGATTTTATTATTTACAAAATGATGTCCGTTGACATTATGTTGATAGCAGTTAGTTGTATTTGCTTATATGAAAATGGAAGCAAAACTAGTTACCTTAAAACATGAACTTGTGTTATCTAATCACTATTTCTTTACTTACTTTGTCTTCCCTCCTACTCTCTTCAGTTCTAGTGAAGTCTTGCTCCATGAGGCTTGACCCTTCAAATAGATTTCTCAACTATCTAAAGCACCTCAACTTATATATATTTGTGATTTTCTACAAATCACCTGATGCTTATTTGTTGTGATTGGCTCACAATTACATCATCCAGGCAACAACAGATAATGACTGATTTCTCTAACGTTCTAGTGCTACATTCCATTAATTAGAATGTGTGAGACAACAAAATATTTCAACGTCTGTGCTTCAAATGTGTTATTGTCAGAAACAAGAAGTTAAATAAAAGTTATTTAAAACAATTAAATTTGAAGCTAAGTTACACAGAAGCAAAAAACAGGTTTTTTGTACATCTTCAGAAGAGGCCAGAGTCAAGCTGCATTCATGTACTGCAGCGGTATTATCTGGTTTTAAATGAAAACAATAGAGGTCGGCAGGAGCCTTTGTTGCAAATGACCATACGATTTGAAATCAGAGATCACAAAATTAATTAAATAATAAACTACACAGGCCTACCCACAGAGCTGTAGCAAAGGTGGCACTACTGGCCGCTTCCCATTTAGTCTGCACTACCTGAAGCAAGTGGACCGGTGTTTGCAGGGAACACGCTTGTGTGTGCCCGAAGTCACTAAATGTGTGCAACCTGGCATCACTGACATTAATGAGCTAATGCAATGCAAGAATTCTAAAATTAGCCAACAATTGCACGGGGATAGTTTCCTTGTTGGAAATGGTAGTATCGTGGTTATGTTACTGGGTAATTCAAAGGCCTGGAATAGTACTCTGGATACAGACCTGTGGAACCTAATTTCAATTAATTAAATAAGTAGGGAATTAAGAAGCTAGATTCAGTAACGATAACCACAGAACTACTGATTATCATAAAAAAAAACCAATCTGGTTCACTCATATGCTTTTGGGAAAGAAATCTGCCACCCTTACCCAGTCTAACCTACATGTGACTCCAGACCCACAGCAATGTGATTGACTCTTAAGCTGCCCTCTGAAATGGCCTTTCCAGCCACTCAGTTGTATCAAATGGCTATGGAAAATTTGAATAAGAATAAAACCAGACGGACACCCAGCATTGACCTAGGCAACAGAGACAACAAAGACATACCCTGTCCGGTCGACCCTGAAAGCCCTCCTCACTAACACCTGGGAACTTATGACAAAGCTGGGACAACTGTCCCACAGACTACTCAAACAATAGCATGACATAGTCATACTTACAGAATCATACCTTTCAGCCAAGATGTCTTCTCTCAGGATGACAGCATTTATCCTCTTCATATTGTCAGTGCCTTTTGCATTGCCTGACAGTCAGTCAGCCCAGGTTGCTGCCGCCCATGTTGTGATGGTTCAGTCCAAAGTTGCTCAAGGTTGTCCTGTAAGGCCATCTGAAGTCTCCCCCACTGTAAGTCAGCAGCCTTCCACCAGCCATGCTGCAGCAACTGGACTCGCATTGCATATGGGAGCACTAGGACAGGCAAAGGCATGTGGAAAACAGGCACTAAGAGATTGTACGAGGTAGATAAATTGATTTAAGAATGGGTTACGGCATGCTTTGATTTAGAAATTTATGCTAATGGAATGTTTAGTTGTAGTGACCTATAGTTTTGCACTGTGGTCAAGCAGATGCTGTGATGGTCAGTGACAGAGGGTTGATAAGGTGTGCAACTGTTGGTGAATGGGGAATTATAGTTGTGGTTACTGGTATCGCAGTCCAATAAGTTGATCGTGGACAGCTCAGTCAGAAAGAGGCTGTGTTTGTTGCCTCCATCCTTCCTCTTCCTTCTTCTGTTCCACCACCTGCTCCTCCTGGTATTGCTGGTAGCAAGGTCTGTGCCTTCATAATGGTGAGGTTGTGCAGCTTGTGGCACACTGCCAGGAATCTTGACATGCTTTCCACTGAGTATTGCAGGGCTCCTCCAGAGTGGTCCAGGCAGTGGAAGCATCGTTTGTGCACCCCAATGCTCTGCTGCAGTGCGTCTTGTGTGATAGCATGGCTGTCGTTAAATACATGCTGACCACGCATGCATGTGTTGCAGACGGTAGTCAGCCACCATGGTCGTTAAAGAGTAGCCCTCATCACCCAGAAGACACCTTATGGTTTGTTGTAGTGGATCAAATGCAGCAGGCACACTGGACTGCTGAAGAATGAAGGCATTGTTAACACTACCACGATATTGGACATTGACCTGTATGATTCACTGTGTATGTTAGCACACTAGCTTTACCTTAAGGGAACAAATTCCTTTCCTTTTCCTCAGAGTTGACATGCAGAACCTGCAAAGTTATGTGTATACTGTCAATACCAACCTCACAATTACAATCCTCAGTAGCCACATGCTTGCTCTGCCTGTTCTTTCTGGGAAGAGAGAATGAAATGAATTCAGCTTTCTTTGAATACAGAACCTCAGTGGCCTCTCTTATGCAATTGTGAGATGACAAATGGGGATGTTGCAAATCTCCGCAGCTTGAGCCTGGAAAGAGCAAGACACGTAAAAATTATGGCAATGCTCAACTTCGCAGCCGCTGGCAATGCCATCCTTGCCCTGCTCTGAGGCTGCAGCAAGTGACAGATTTCATGAAAACATCCTTATTGAAGTGGAGATGTCTGACACACTGTTCCTCTCTGAGGAGAATTGCTCTTTGAACACCCAGGGTGGGCATGGCCTCCTGCTGAGAATCCTTCTCCCTCCAACCTCCTCCTAACCCTTCTAAGCAGCATGTTCTGTTCTGTGACACCTCTGCTCGTTCCCCCTGTTCTGTGGTAGTCCAAGGAGATGCAAAATACTGCGCCCATGTCAGGGAACCAGTGTTTGCGCAAAAAGCCTTAACGTAAGGACAAATTCCTTCGGTATGTGCCACTCCAGTTCCTGCAACTTTAGCCAATCGAAAGAACTCAAAAAACCAAAAAATACTTCTACAACCACAGCAACAGTCAGTAGAAATCAATCAGTAACTCAGCACTGGTGGGGGCAGGCAGCAGGGGTGCTTCTCGCTGTTGAATGTGTGTTCAGCTGTATAGGGTTAAGAGATGATGTTGGAGTCAAATCAACATTACACTTTGATTGATGCCACGACCTGCCAACTCTGCATACTTCTGGTGGATACTCCCCACGCACACACTAACGCACTCACTAAAATGGCATCCGGTGCAGTGTTTGCATGTGCCATGGAAGCTATTTTAGAGGAAAAAAACAGCATTTACAACATAGTTTTTAGTGGGGAGGGGCACATAAAATATGTTGGGTGGCTAGCCCACCACCTTCCCACCCAACACCGACCTGGTCTCAAGAGTATAGGGGTGGGTGAGGCCTCCACTAGCGCCAGCCTGCCATTAGGCCTATTTAGAGCCTTAAGTGGCCAATTATTGCCCACATATGGCCCTCAACCTGCTGCCATTGCCATAATACACTGGGCAGTGGTGGGGAGGTGAGAGCGAGAAGGCATTGTTTAGCAACTTGGGTGAAAAAGCAGGAACATACAAACATACGAATTAGGAGCAGGAGTAGGCCACTCGGCCCCTCAAGCCTGCTCCGCCATTCAATAAGATCATGGCTGATCGGATTGGAACCTCAACCCCACATCCCTGCCTATTCCCGATAACCTTTGATCCCCTTGTTAATCAAGCTCTGCCTTAAAAATATTCAAAGACTCTGCTTCCACCGACTTTTGAGGAAGAGAGTTTCAAAGACTCACAACCCTCTGAGAGAAAACATTTCTCCTCATCCCTGTCTTCAATGTGCGACCCCTCATTCTTAGACAGTGACCCCTAGTTCTAGATTCTCCCGCAAGAGGAAACGTCCACTCCACATCCACCCTGTCAAGGTCCCTCAGTATCTTAAACGCCTCTAACTCTTACTCTTCATCTCTTACTCTTCTAAATTCCAATGGAAGGAAGGGTAACCCCCCACACCAAGATATTGTTCCCCATGCCCTTCCCCCCCACTGTGTGCCTCCCTGTGGGCTTACCTGATCCAGTGTTTATCTTCGATCTCTGTGAGTCTGCTTGCAGTCTCTGCAGCACTGACTACTGAGTTCTGGTGCTGCTGGGACTGGTAGAGCTCCTGGCCAATCAGATTGGTCGGCAATTCTCAAGGGTGGGACCTCCTCCCACTGAAGAGTGGAAGTCCGGTCCTCATCTCCTTAATGCCACCTGGAGTGTGTTATCACTGCCGGGCAGCCTTTTTTAAAGATGGTTGGTTTGGAACCAACTTTCCTTCCTGCCAGAGGGTGGGATGGGGGGTGAGCAGTATGTCCCCTTGCCCCCCTCCCCGTAAAATCCAGCCTATAATTTTTGTAAAATTATGAAGAATTTAGATAGGTCACTAAAGAAGGATTTTTTTTCGAAAGATCGAAGATTCACGGGATGTGGGATTCTCTGGCTAGGCCAGCATTTATTGCCCATCCCTAGTTGCCCTTGAGAAGGTGGTGGTGGGCTGCCGTCTTGAACCACTGCAGTCCATGTGGTGTAGATACACCCACAGTGCTGTTAGGGATGGAGTTCCAGGATTTTGATCCAGAGGCAGTGAAGGTACAACAATATACTTCCAAGTCAGGATGGTGTGTGACTTGGAGGGGAACTTCCAGGTGGTGGTGTTCCCATGTATCTGCTGCCCTTGTCCTTCTGGATGATAGTGGTCGTGGGTTTGGAAGGTGCTGTCTAAAGAGCCTTGGTGAATTTCTGCAGTGCATCTTGTAGATGGTACACACTGCTGCTACTGTGCATCGGTGGTGGAGGGAGTGAATGTTTGTGGATGTGGTGCCAATCAAGCGGGCTGCTTTGTCCTGGATGGTGTCAAACTTCTTGAGTTTTCTGGGAGCTGCATTCATCCAGGCAAGTGGGGTGTATTCCATCACACTCCTGACTTGTGCCTTGTAGATGGTAAGCAGACTTTGGAGAGTCAGGAGGTGAGTTACTCATCACAGGATTAGCGACAGTATTTATATGGCTAGTCCAATTCAGTTTCTGGCCAATGGTAACCCCCCAGGATGTTGACAGTGCAGGATTCAGTGATTATAATGCCACTGAACTTCAAGGGGTGATGGTTAGATTCTCTCTTGTTGGAGATGGCCCTTGCCTGGCACTTGTGTGGCATGAATGTTACTTGCCTCTTGTCAGCCTAAGCCTGGATATTGTCCAAGTCTTGATGCATTTGGACATGGACTGCTTCAGTATCTGAGGAGTCGTGAATGGTGCTGAACATTGTGCAATCTTCAGCGAACATCCCCACTTCTGACCTTATGATGGAAGGAAGGTTATTGATGAAGCAGCTGAAGATGATTGGGCCTAGGACACTACCCTGAGGAACTCCTGCAGTGATGTCCTGAAGCTGAGATGACTGACCTCCAACAACCACAACCATCCTCCTTTGTACTAGGTATGACTCCAACCGGTGGGGAGTTTTTGTCCTGATTCCCATTGACTACAGTTTCACTAGTTGAAAGGTCAGTGGCTATGAGTCATCCATTGAAACTTGTCATTTAGAAAGTTTGGAAAGTGGTTGTGATGATTTCTGGTGGAGCAGAGAATGCTTTCCCACAGAGTGTGGTTGCTGCAGAAACCATTGTATCTTTTAGGGGGATAAACATTGCAGCCAATTAAGGTACAGAGTAATAGGCAATGAGCAGGTTTGTGTGATTAGTTTTGGATTATTCTATCAAAAGGGTGGTACAGATACAAAGGGCCGAATGGTATCCTGCTGTGCTGTAAACGTTATTGGTTCTAACTCCTACTTTTATAAAACGCTTCTCATGGAGGACTGGATAGCATCTTTGAGAGAGGGTCTGTCTGTCTGAATGAAATGTATAAATAGTGCAAAAAAGCCATCTTTACTTTGAAAGCATGGTATCATTGCAAATAAACAGAGATGCAGTGCTGCTGGAGTGCAGCAGAGCACTGGTCTGGCACCTCCAACCAGGGCCTGGCTGAGGGGGTGAAATCCAATTTTTTGATGCCAGTCTGTCAGGTCAATTTCACTCATTGCTGCTGGGGAGGTTGCGGAGTGGGGAAGGGGTTTACAGAGGAGGGGTTGGGGATTGGGGATGGGGTGTTTGAGGGTGGAGAGGGGTGTTGGGGATAGGGGTTGGGTGTGTTGGAGGAGGGGTGTGGGACAAGGTTGGAGGTGGTTGGAGTGGAGGAGGAGGTTGAGGGGAAGGCAGGGGTGTAGTGCTGCCAGGATTGGCCATCCATTAAATGCCCCCACTTGATTTTTCTTTCCATGGATCTCATTGGAATTGACTCCATTAATGGTCGAACTGGATCTTCAGTCTGTAAGATCGGTGTTGATTTTAATCCTCACTGCCTCCAATATTGAAGCTACTTGTTTCCAGGAGTAACACATGCAGGGGGACTTGGCTCATTCATGGCAAAAATCAGAACTGGAGGGAAATCCTCTCACAACCATGTGGGGCTGTGTGACTTGTGACATAGAATTGGCCGGTGAGGGGACCATGTCGAGTAATTCTACCTACGTTAATGGGCCATAACCTCCGAACTCCCCAGCGACGGATTTGGGGGGTACCCCAAGGATGAACTGGGGCATCCCTCTCAGAAGTTGCAATTTCCCAGAAGTGCCCACTTACTCCGGACAATTGCCGTGCGTGGGAACCATCCGAAAATGCAGTTTAAATCGCAAACTTCGGATGGTTCTGCCAGGGTTACACCAATAGTTACCCAGAAAAGGGTTAGAAGAATTAAAACCTCTTCTTACTTCTGGATAACTATTATAAAGATCCAGACTGACCCCATTTGACTCACCCCACCCACAGCCTCGGCTCCCCCCCACATGGCTCCTCCCACACCCCTGACCCCTCTCCCATAGGACTCCCCCCACCCCCCCCCCCCCAGCCTCTCAGTCCCCCCACCCATGACCTCCGATTCCCCCATCCCCCCCGACTCCTGACCGCCGACCCCACAACCTCTGACCTCCGATGCCCCCCTAACCCCCAACCTCCGATGCCCCCAGCCCCTGACGTCCGACCCCCTCACCCACCCCCAACCTCAGACCACCTCACAACATCCCCTGGACCTTCAACCTCCACCCCCCCCCCCCACCGCCACCCCACCACCACCGTCACACTAGTCCTCTGGCCCTCCACCACGCCAACTACCGGACCTCCAACCAACCCCCCCCGAACCTCAGACACCCCTGCACCCCATCAGACCTCCGACCCATCCATCTCGCCACCCAGACCTCTGACCCCCACCCCCCCTCACCCCACCACCCCCCTTGGACCTCGGACACCCCCAACCCTCCACAGACCTTTGATCCCCCTCAACTCCCCCCAGCCCTCTGATCACCCCCACCCTCACCATCCCCCCCCCCCAAGACCTCCGACTGACCTTCCCCTGCACACCCCCCCCTCCAACCGACCCACTCTCACACCAGCCTACGCCCGGAAAAACCCCCCCACGCACCCCCCAGACTCCCCGAACACCTGAAGCTCCCAACCCCCAAATCTTATCCACTTACCTTAGACACCTTCTCCCTGGCCTGACAATTTCACTTGCCCCTTTAAACTTACCTGCTTTATGACAGTCAGTGCCATAAAAAAAGGGGGGGGGGCATGGCCTCTTCGAATCCGCCAGAGCTACACTATGCTGGGGCCTGCGAGGAGCCTTTCGATGCAGGCCCCAAGCAGCTCCGGTGAACAGAAGGTTCAACGTACTTTTCAAGACCAGGTGTGCATTCATTTCTTCCAATTCCTGTGGGCCAGCAATTCCCGATGCTAGTCCCATTATGTGGGGCACAAGGGCAAGTTTGGCCATGAGTTTTTTTTTAATTCATTCACGGGATATGGGCTTCGCTGGCTGGGCCAGCATTTATTGCCCATCCCTAGATGCCCTTGAGAAGGTGGTGCTGAGCTGCCTTCTTGAACCGCTGCAGTCCATGTGGTGTAGGTACACCCACAGTGCTGTTAGGGAGGGAGTTCCAGGATTTTGACCCAAGTCAGGATGGTGAGTGACTTGGAGGGCAACTTCAACAACCCCAGCCATCTTCATTTGTGCTAGGCATGACTCCAGCCAGTGGAGAGTTTTCCCCCTGATTCCCATTTTGCTAGGCATTCTTGATGCCGCATTCAGTCAAATGCAGCCTTGAAATCAAGAGCGGTCACTCTCACCTCACCTGGAATTTGAGTTCAGGCTGGACAATAAGAGTTGAGCGAAATATCCGGAGAACGTGGTGTGGCTGTGAATCTGGAGCCTGGGGAGGTTAAGAGGTGACGAAGGGAAGGCCAGGCCCAGGTCCTGGGCCTCACGCTGCTGCCGCCGCAGCTGAATGTCTCTGAGCCAATGTGCAGCAGCAGCAACAACAGCAGTCACTCTCCTGTACAGCTCTGACTGTTAAAAATACAGACCTTGCAACTCCCTGCACACAGCTTTCTCATAAACAGGCATTTCAGGGTCTTTGAAGCTCAAGGTTCCCAGGATTTAAAGCAGCATCAATATTCCCCAAACACCCTGCTGCGTTCGCCGACTGAGCGTTAATTCCTGGGCTGTGATGGCCTGAGGTTGTGAAACGCAGTATAGTGTTTGTATTCCCTGCTGGCAGATTTACATGGAATCTACAGCACAGAAACAGGCCATTTGGCCCACCTCATCTGTGTTGTTGTTTATGTTCCACACAAGCCTCCTCCCACCCGACACCTCAAAATTTGGCACTACGCCCCTGCAAATAATGAATGAACTTGCACTTAAGGAAACCTCAGGATATTCCAAGCCACTTCACCAACTGCTGCTGCTGCTTGTAGCTACTCCTGCCACGATATCTGCTGTTGTGGTATGCCAGACTCATCTGTCTTGCACCATCCTCGCACATCCACTATCGCTCGTCTGCAACCCACTCTGTGGGATGCATCGTCCAACCACACCTAGGTCAACCCTTCTTTCTACTGCTCTCCACTTTGCCCTCTGGAAGAGATCTCGGTAGTTTTTCAGCTCTTATCAAATGGCTGAGTTATGGCATTTTCTTTTCTGGATGTCACCTTTTAGAGTTCTTTTTGCTCCTGCTATTTCAAGTAGCTCTTCTTTTTGTCTTATGGTCTTTATATAGAATTTTTAGCATACATCTTAGCATTCCCATTTCAAAGGCCTCTGTTTTCTTCCACAGATCTTTATTTATCATCTAGGTTTCTGAGACATACAGGAAAGTCAATAGAATATATCATCTTATGCATTTTTTTCCCTTGTTACAAGCTTGTGTTTTCTTGGTATTAACTGATCCTTCAACTTGACAAAATTATTTCTGGCTCTCTCTATCCTTTTTCTAATTTCTGCATCACAATTGCCATCTTCTGTTATCATTGTCCTAAATACACAAACTTACCGACATGTTCCTGTGTGACACCATCCATTTCAATGTTCACTCTAGCTTCATATGATGTATTTCTTCTAACTCCCTTTGTTTTTGTTGTTTTGGTGTTCATACTCAATCCATATTCTCAACTTCTAGATTTTACTTGATTTACGATATTTTATAGGGCCTCTTCTGATTCTGCATGAAGCGCTGTGCACTGCAAGTTTATTATATTCTCGTCTCCAATTTTTACCCCTGGAAGTACATCTAATTCTCTGAATATTTGTTCTGTGCACAGATTGAACAATTTTGGTGACAATACACAGCCTTGTTGTACCCCTCTATTCACTTGAAACATATCTGATTGACCCTCTTCTAGCCTGATGCTCCCTATTTGGTCCCAATATAGGCTCTGAATAAATCTCACATCTCTACTGTCAATGTCACATTTCAGTATCATGTCTATTAGCTTTTGGTGATAAACACGACTGAATTATTTTTCATAGTCTATGAAGCATATGTAAATGTTTTGTTTACTTCGAAATATTTATTGGAGATTGTTCTTAGATTAAATATTCCCTCCCTTGTTGCTACGCTAGATCAAAATCCAGACCATGTTTCACAAATTTCTGCTTCAAATGTGTTATTATTCTTTCTATTATGATTTTCAAGATGATTCTAAGCTTACAGTTCTAAAATGATTGCAATCCATGGCTTCAGGTTTCTTAGGTTATTTAATGAATAGTGAATGTCTCAAGTCACTTGGAATGTATCCTTTGGTATATATTTGATCACAAATTTCAGTTATCGCTACCAACTCTGTATCTCCAAGAGCTTTTAGATGCTCTGTTGTTACTTCATCTATGCCTGGAGCCTTTCCTATACTCACCAATTTCAAAGCATAATGTTTGGTCACCTAGTGATAGGTGATTTGATAGTTAGGGGAACAGATAGGTATTTCTGTGGTCGCAGATGTGAATACAGGATGGTTTGTTGCCTCCCTGGTGCCAGGATCAAGGATGTCACTGAGTGATTGCAGAGCACCCTGAGGGGGGAGGGTGAACATCCAGCAGTTGTGGTCCACACTGGTATCAACGACATAGGTAGAAAGAGGGATACGGTCCTGCAGTCAGAACTTAGGGAGCTAGGTAGGAAATTAGCAAACAGGACCCTAAAAGTAGTAATCTCCAGGTTACTCTCAGTGTCACGTGCAAGTGAGTACTGAAATAGAAGGATAAGATAGATGAACGTGTGGCTAGAAAGATGGTGCAGGAGGGAGGGCTTTAGATTTTTGGGACATTGGAACTGGCTCTGGGGGAGATGGGGGTGAGTTGGACGGGTTGCACCTAAACAGAGCCGGGACTGAGTTCCTTGCGGAGGTGTGCTGCTAATGTTGTTGGGGAAGGTTTACACTAATTCAGCAGGGGTGCGGGAGCCAGTAGAAAATATCAGGAGAAAACCTGTAGAGGAATACCAGGGTGCACAAAATACTAGGAGAGACGGATAGCACTGAAATAGAGAATAGTAAGTTAATAGGTGGGGTCAGAGTAAGGGAGAAAGTAATAGTTTAAATCAGGGTTACATTGCACGTATGTGAATGCAACGAGTGTGGTAAATAAGATTGGTAAGTTATAGGTGCAGATTGCCATGTGGAATTACGATGTTGTGACTATAACAGAGACTTGGCTCAAGAAAGGGCAAGATTGGGTACTAAATATTCCTGGATACAAGGTGTTCAGGAAAGATAGGAAAGGAAGAAAAGGGGGAGGGGTGGAGCTATTGATTAAGGAGAGCATTGCAGTGCTGGAGAAAGAGGATGTCAAAGAGGGTCAAGGACAGAATCGATTTGGCTACAGCAAAGGAACAAAAAAGGTGCAATTACATTGCTTGGTGTAGTCTATAGGACATCAACCAGTAGGAAGGATGCAGAGGAACAAATCTGCAAGCAAATTACAGAGAGGTGCAAAAATTATAGAGTAGTTATAATGGAGAACTTTACTTATCCAAATATAGACTGGGACAGTGGTAGTGCAAAGGGCAGAGAGGGGCATGAGTTCCTTGAGTGTTCAGGAAAATTTTCTGCAGCAGTATGTTTCCAGTCCAACACAAAAGGAGGCACTGTTCATCCTGGTTCTTGGAAATGAGGTGGGCCCAATGGGAGAACATTTAGGGGACAGTGATCATTGTGTCATAAGGTTTAGGATGACTATGGAATAATCCAGAGTAAGAATAATTAACTGGGGGAAAGCCAATTTCAATGGGTTAGAACGGATCTAGGACAAATAAATTGGGTCAAAGGTTGGCAGGAAAAATGGTAGCTGAAGAATGGGCTACCTTCAAAGAAGAGATGGTTTGAGCACAGTCAAAGTAGATTCCTCCAAAAAGGAAAGGTAGGGCAGACAAATCCAGAGCTCCCTGAATGAAAAAAGAGGTAGAAATTAAGGTAAAGAAGAAAAAGTGTGCTTATGACAGGTGTCAGGTAGAAAATACAATTGAGAACCAGGCAGAATACAGAAGGTTCAGGGGGATTGGGGGGTGAAAAAACAAATAAGAGAGAAAAGAGGGATTATGAAATGAGGCTGGCAGCTAACATAAAAGGAAATACCAAAGTCTTCACATCACATGTCTTTCTTCTGTCTTCATCCAGGGAAAGATTGCCCACAACAGGCATGAAAGAGCGCAAACTGGGGAAGCCAAGGCTAACATAATTGCCCTCAGTGAATTTGAGGAGACTGCTGCCGAGATCACTAGGGAGGACATGGATTGCTCCTGTGGGGAAGGGGAGATTGGATTGTTTTAGCAACCTAGTACAGATCACACCTCCATCAGTTCATCACATTCTGACAATCACGGTGAGTGACATGTAGTCTTCTAATCAGCATGCTCATCAAATAATTTCTTCTCTATCTTATAGGTACCAGCAGATCGAGGCCCACAAGATTGCCCACCATAAGTCCAAGTCCTCAGACCACATCTGAAGAGGAAGCTGAGGAAGAACCACCACAGTGCTCACCCACACCCTCCACCAGCGCAGAGATACACATCTCAGTGGGGCTTAGCACTAGATTAGCCTTGGGCTCACCTACTGGAGAACACCTCACTGACACCTTCCTGCAGTAGTTCCAGGCAGGAACAGCCCAGGTCTCCAGCACTCAGGTGCTGCTGCAGACCAGTCGTCCACTCAATCGAGTCAGATGATGAGCCTCTTCAAGCGGCCACTAACTCAATGCTGGAGATGCAACAACAGGTGGTGGAACATCAGGCAGAGATTCGGCAGTCATTCAGCAGACTACAGTGAAGAATGGAGAAGTCTGCCTGCTACAGGAGCTGAGTTACTCACTGCAGGATTCCTAGCCTCTGGCCTGCTCTTGTAGGCTAGTCCACAAGGTATCAGGTCTTCATGAAGAATATGACAGATGTGATCCACCAGAGCTTGGAACAAGCGAAGACATCTGCAGCATTGTCTCCTACTCATTTGTAAATAGGAGAGTCTTCTTCAGCATACCCTAGGTTTGGCGAGTCACCTCTGTTGTCTGGGACTCTCCTCCTGACCTTCTTGTTCTTGCTATGACTCCCCTGGAGCCTAGACCTTAGGCAGGGCCTCCTGCTGTAGCTGCACTTGGCGTTGCCTCTCCCTCCTTCGCCTGCTCCATTGCATTAGGACACTCAAAAAGCCAACATTGAGCCGTGGGTCCATTTTTCCTTTAACCTTCTCTTGAAATGAAAGATTGAACATATTAATGATTAACAGGTCAAGATAGTGAAGCTCACAATCTGCTACCTTTAGCAACTGTAATGGTCTATAGTGGTTTCTGCCTTACTTGCATTGTTGCTGATGCAGCCTTGTCTCTGAGGTGCTCACACATATATTGAGGTGGCCAAGATGCCATCCCAGAAACTTAACACCTGAATCCCTCAGTGGTATAAGAAGGTTGGAATGACAAGTGCTACCTAATCTAGCTCTGTATTCCCATCTTTGATCTGGCATACTAATAAACAATAAGTGCTGATAACTGGATTCCCTTTGGCCCATTATGAATGCCATTTCTGGAGAGCACATGACAAGCCTCCATTGATGGATTGCCATATAGGCTGCACCTGTGCCTCCTTATCGATTACCTACATTCCCAAATTTTATATTCTGATGCGTTATTGTTGAGATGCAGCAACTGTGATGTTAAACCACTAACTTCTGAATATCCATATTACAACGCCAATGCCTTCCTCCACAGGGAGGTCTTCCTCCTTTCTCTCTAATGAGAATCCGGTTTACTCTTGTGGCATCAACAAATTAGAGGGCAACCCCAAAAGGGGTCCCTTAGTCCAGTGGTGCACTCCTCCCACACTGCCTCAGACCCCTCCGATTCAGAATGGCTTCCACTTTTGATTTATAACTGCGCCGGAACTCCGATAGACCAAGATGGTGGTTCTGCACTACTATTTTGAAATCAGCTTTGACGCTTGCTCTCTCATTGTCCATGTCCCAGAAATCAATCTGGAACCTCACGAAATGAGGGTAGTGTTCCCTACTGTTATTCTCCAGCCTTGCCCAGTAAAACTGGATCCCAGTTTTTGTGGTCGACATTCATACACTCCCCTGAGCCATCAATACTGACATGCCCATGCCCCACATTGACCTCTATCCTCCCCATCTAGAGGCTGTGTGCATGGTCACCTATTGAGGTGAAACCCCCGCGCAACCCCCAGGAAAGCTTCACATACCCCCCACCCTTTATTATGTGTTCCCCAAATACAGGCTGAAGGTGCCTCCCATAACCATCACCATACCATCTGAAGCCCAGTACAGAGACGGACAAGCACACGGATAGTGACTCTGAAACAGCCCTGCACACCAAACTGTGCATTATTATCCTTGCAAAGCCTTCCTTCCTGATTGCACCCTGGTGTGTTCTTCCTTCCCCCCCCAGCCCCCCTCACCCCACCCAGGTCAAAATGCTGGTTCCTGAATGTTCAGCCTGTATGAGTACTGCTGCACAGTGGTGTCCTTCACAACAACAGTGGCACCCACCTGGAGCAGGCCACCCCTACATCACCACCACCCCGCCCCCGTCACCCCCAGTCACAATGGTGGTGTGTGTCAGAAAGTTGATCCCTGCCTGAGTACCGCTGCACAGTGCCGTCCTTGTGACCACGGAGGCAACCACCGGGAGCAGACCAACCCTACAGCTCCAGCAGTGTGGCGTTCCACTGGCATCGCTATGGGACCAGTGCAGCACTGTGGCAGTTAGGCTATGTATGTTGCACTCACCTCGAAGTCGGGAGCTAGGTGAGGTCTGACCAGTGCATGCCACTCTTTTTAAAATGAGGTTCAGGCCGTTGTGTGTAGTAACCTGATATGTAACACGCCTTTAATGCAAGTGTTGAAATATAAGATCACATGATCTTAACACCCAATAGCAGAGTAGTGCGGGCTACCACTGTAGGAGAGTCTTGAGTTAGACACTGAAGTGTGAAGACAGAGTTTTGAGTTGTGAACACACAAGTGTAGCTGCTGAGTTTAGTTTGTAAATAAACAGCATTTGTTTATCTTACCAATGATCTCCTGATGTCCTCTGTCTCCGTACCGACTCGGTCACCCTGAAACAAAGTGTGCAACCCGGGTCCTTTAGCCCCAACAAACCAAGGGCGCTGCATCCAACAAACTGGCGACGAGAGTATAACACCAAAAGTCAACAAACTGGTGATGAGAGTAAAAGCATGAAATACCACAAAAAAAAGGTAAAAAGTGAGAAAGAACAAAGAAAATCAGAAGAACGGAAATTGGTTCTTTCCTTCTCCATCATCGAAGTAATCCCCTCAGAGCGTGCCGCAATTTGGAAGATTGGAGCCTTTCGACCCAACCTCGGTTGGCTGATCTCACTATGTTGAACGCCTCGTGTTCATCTTCCAGGCGAATGACATTGCCGGGGAGGAGAAGAGGCGAGCGATCTTTCTGTCCATGTGTGTGGGAGTAAGACATACAGACTCATTCAAAATCTGTTGGCGTCCAGTGGCCCCAGACTCGAAACATTTTGATGACTTAGTGAGCATCGTAAAGAATCATTACCAGTCATTCGAGCTATGGGGTAGAAGGTTGCTTATTATGTGTCGAGACTGAAGCAATTAACTGAATATTGTGAGTTCGGTATTTCTACCAATGGTATGCTTAGAGATCGTTTGGTGTGCGGTATAAACGAAAGTGCGATTCAGAAAAGATTACTGGCTGAAACAAATTTAGATTTTCAGAAGACATTGGAAATCACTCTGGCAATGGAAAGTGCAGTGTGAGGCTCAGACACCATATGAGGAGCGCAAAATAGCGCCGTCCTCCATGTTGGGCAGGAAGCCTCAACCAAAAAGAGCACGAAAATGCAGAGGTTTACTCAGAAGCGGGAAGCAGCCACAGCTAGCAGACAAATTTGTAATGAACCACAGCTTGAAAAGGTCGAATGTCTCTTCTGCCATCTAATTACATTACTATCTTCTAAAGAAAGCCATGCATTACAACTTGGGTGCTTTCTGGTCCCTCGTGCAAAGCACACTTCCACAGGGAAACCCACATTTCATGCAAACTGAAATATGACTTTACACAAGAAGTAATTTGGGAGGTAGGGTGCCCACGGTGAACCAAGCCCTGTCTATCATCAATACTTGCACCAGACACAATAACTACCAATCTGTCTGACTGATGGAGAAGTAACACTCTGACAAGTTACAGCTATGAATCATATTTACAAAATAAAATTAGCTAAATAAAGTGAAACCAACATCAGGATAATTCAGTTTTTAGCAATGAACCTTTTAAACAACAATAAAATGTCTTGTAGTTATGAGGATAGATTGGAGAGGTTGGGTCTGTTTTCCTTGGAGAAAAGGCGGCTGAGAGGAGACTTGATAAAGGTCTTCAAAATCCTGAAGGGGTAAGGACAGGGTAAATAGTGAGAAACTGTTCCCACTCAGAAGGACATCAAGAACTAGAGGGCACAGATTCAAAATAATTGTCCAAAGGAGTAAATGTGATGTGAGGAAAATTTTTTTCACCCAGAGGGTGGTTGGAGTCTGGAACAAACTTCCTGAAAGGGTGGAG
Organism: Cetorhinus maximus; assembly: GCF_964194155.1. Classification (NCBI taxonomy): domain Eukaryota; kingdom Metazoa; phylum Chordata; class Chondrichthyes; order Lamniformes; family Cetorhinidae; genus Cetorhinus; species Cetorhinus maximus. The sequence continues at coordinate 6,019,616 of NC_135883.1, read as the reverse complement.
GAGGCAGGTTCGATCGAGATATTCAAAAGGGAATTGGGTTGTTACCTGAAAAGGGAGAATGTGCAAGGCTGCGGGGATAAGGCAGGGGAGTGGGACTAGGTGGAATGCTCTTTCAGAGAACCAGTGCAGACTCAATGGGCCGAATGGTCTCCTTCTGCCCTGTAAAGATACTGTAGAGTTCTCATAAATATCAGGAAGTAACACACTTTTGAACGTGTCCATAATGTAAAGTTTATATATGAAGTTGGATATTCACAGATTATTCCACTTATTCCAGCTCCATAATGGCCTAGAAAAGCAGATTTCCTGAATAATTCATGATGAAGAGTGAAACCTGTACCCCGTTTTGTTCCACAGACTGCCTGAGATACTTTCGTAATTTACTGCTACACTGATAAAACAAGGTTGTTCTGATACAGAGAGTGATAACTGGTTAAGAATGGTATTTGCAGTTATTTGAGGTACTCATTTAGCAAGCCACCTAGTCAGGGTCACTTAACCCCTTTGAACTGGCCATTACTTTGGTCAAGCTGTGCAGTTTGCCCCATGCAGAGAAATGAGAAAGTTTTGCGGTAAGTAAAGGAGACCATTAGAAAATGGTCATAATACTGTCCTGTTATGAACTCCCATCAATAAATACTAAGATCTAAATTGGATCCCTCTGAAAATAAGCCTGAGAATTGTGATGAGCAATTAACCACACCCTTCTTACTGCCTGCTCATTTCCATGATCTCTGTGAGAAGCCAGCACTAATCTTGTTGTTCACTGGCTGGATGTATCAGCATTGGGCCGGGGGGGGGTGGTGGCGTCAATGTCATGAGTGATCAATACCATTTGCCTGCACTGCTTGCAGTGGAGCTGGAACAGATTTTGGGAGTTGTGGTTGATGGAAATCTAACCTGGGAAAGAACGTATTGCATGACATGAGAGATAACGGTTCCAAGATTTTCTAATTCTGCAATGGAGGTCTTGGTGGAGGAAGTAGAAAGGAGGAGAGGTGTCCCATCTCTGCAGAAGAGCAGGACACCCTCCAGACTCACACCCAAAAGGCAGTGGGAGCAGACAGTCATGGCAGTTAACGCCAGGAGTCAAGCTCCAAAGACCTTGATGCCGTGCCCTAAGAAGTTCTATTGCTTCACATGAGTAACCAAAGTCAAGGAATACATCTTCAAATGCCATATCCTCCCAACTGCACTGCTCACCTCAGATACTGCTCAATGAATAGAGAACCTCAGTGACCTACTTTACACAACAGTGGATGAAAAACTGCGAAACGTTGCCAATATCTCCGGTTCTAGCCTGGAAGAAAGAGGTGCATAAAAGTTAGGTGCTACGGTCACTGGCAATGCCGTCTTTGCCCTGCTCTCACGTTGCAGTTGTGATGATGTCCTTACCAAAGGGTAAACCTCTTACATGTCTTTCCTTACCGAGGTTCAGGTAAGGGAATGGCTTCCTGAATATCCTGACCAGATAAGGTCTTCTTCTGAGAACCCTCCTTCACCACCTGCCCCACCCCACCCGCCACCCTCTTTCAGCAGCTTTTCCTGCTCTGCTTGCCCTCTGTTCATCCTCTACGTCATGCTGTATTCCAAGGGAATGTACAACAGCAACACTGTTTGGGAGGAACTGATTCGTGCAGCAACCTTTAAGTCAGCAAAAAACTCCTTCAGCAGTTGCCATACCACTTCCTGTAGAATTTGCAAGTTGAAATAATTATAGAATGCACAAAACACTTGTAGAATTGCAGCAACATTAAAAATGAATCAACCAGCAGCTAACCTGGGAGTCGTTGATGATCCATTGATATAGCATTAATGAAGGTTCCTTCCTGCTGCTCAATGTAGGTTCAGCAGTGCGATGTTAAGAGTGGGTGTGGCTACAGCATTGAGCCGTAAAACAGCAATGCTCGCATCAAATCAGCATTGCTCTACTGATTGGCATCAAGATCTGCCTGATCCTCATACTTAGGCGGACGTCCATTGCAGGCGTGCTCACACTTTCACCAATATGGCATCTGGTGCCATTCACCCCCACATGCGTAGGGTTGCCAACTCTGGCTGGATCTATTCCTGAAAATGTCATCACTTGAGCAACTGCCCCACTGGGTGTGAATCAACTTTATTTCCCCATCTCCTGTATTTTGATACCAGTAAATGAAATTATTGAAAGAAATTGAAAAATAAGGCAATTGTTTTATTGCTGAAAAAAAAAGACATTTTTTTGTTAACGCTTTTCACCTTGCACTCATCAGGACAATTTCCAAGAATACCAAATGTAAAGGGAGCAACAATTTATGCCAAATGAGAAGAGTGTGCTGATTGGTTGGCGAGTGGACTCTGATTGATAGAGGCATTGCCATGGAGAATGCACCAGTTTATCATGACTGACAGTTAACTGCCAAGCATTGTTTGAAATTTAAACCAGGCAGCTTGACTCTGATTGGTCAAGGCATTGCCCTGGGGAACAAACCAGTGAATGACTGTCACTTATTTTGTTTAGCTGAAACGGGCGCAATGTGTGTAACATGTTCTTTCTGTCTGCAAAGAACAGGGCCCTGTGTATTAATGTATGTAGCTTCCAGTATACGCGAATGTGCCACACTGCAAGCTCGACTGACAATCCTATATTGAGTGTCAGCATAATTCTTAGCACACTGAAGGTTATTCAGCAAATGCTGTCCAATAATGGAATCATATCGGACACTGTGTTTTGAGATTTGCAAGCACGGTCTGGCTGGGTATGGTCTGTTCCTTGACAATTGCGAACGGTGGAAAGGACATGCTGTTTGATATGATCTGCTAGTCCTTGGGATGTAAGGCCTACATACCTAGCATCTCATTGGCACTGAAATTCATACACAGCATGGGATAGATTTCAAACAGATCTAGCAACTCAAGACTGGCCATCCATGAGGTGCTGTGGGCCATCTGCAGCAGCAGAATTGTACTCGAACACAATCTGTAACCACATGGCCCAGCATATCCCCCACTCTACCATTACCATCAAGCCAAGGGATCAACCCTGGTTCAATGAAGAGTGCAGGAGGGCATGCCAGGAGCAGCACCAGGCATAACTAAAAATGAGGTGTCAACCTGGTGAAGCTATAATACAGGACAACTTGCGTGCCAAACAGCATAAGCAGCAAGTGATAGGCAGGGCTAAGCAATGTCACAACCAACGGATCAGATCAAAGCTCTGCAGTCCTGCCACATCCAGTCGTGAATGCTGGTGGACCATTAAACAACTCGCCGTAGGAGGAGGCTCCACAAATATCCCCATCCTCAATGGTGGAGGAGCCCAGCGCATCTGTGCAAAGGATAAGACTGAAGCATTTGCTACAATCTTCAGCCAGAAGTGCCGGGTGGATGATCCATCTCGGCCTCCTCCGGAGGTCCCCAGCATCACAGATGCCAGTCTTCAGTCAATTCGATTCGCTCCAGGTGATATCAAGAAACAGCTGAAGGCACTGGATACTGCAAGGGCTATGGCCCCGACAGTATTCTGGGAATAGTACTGAAGACTTGTGCTCCAAAACTTGCCACGCTCCTAGTCAAGCTGTTCCAGTACAGCTACAATACTGGCATCTACCCAGCTATGTGGAAAATTGCCCAGGTGTGTCCTGTACACAAAAAGCAGGGCAAATCCAACCTGGCCAGTTACCACCCCATCTGTCTACTCTCGATCTTCAGTAAAGTAATGGAAGGGGTTATCAACAGTGCTACCGAGCGACACTTGCTTAGCAATAACCTGCTCACTGACACCCACTTTGGGTTCCACCAGGGCCACTCAGCTCCTGTCCTCATTACAGCCTTGGTTCAAACATGGGCAAAAGAGCTGAACTCCCGAGGTGAGGTGAGAGTGACTGTCCTTGACATCCAGACTGCATTTGACAGGGTGTGGCATCAAGGAGCCCTAGCAAAACTGGAGTCAATGGGAATCAGGGGAAAACTCTCCACTGGTTGGTGTCATACCTAGCACAAAGGAAGATGGTTGTGGTTGTTGGAGGTCAATCATCTCTTTCTAGGACATCACTGCAGGAGTTCCTCAGGGTTGTGTACTCGGCCCAATCATTCTCAGCTGCTTCATTAATGACCTTCCTTCTATCGTAAGGTCAGAAGTGGGGATGTTCGGTGATGATTGCACAATGTTCAGCACCATTCGAGACTCCTCAGAAACTGAAGCAGTCCATGTCCAAATACAGCAAGACCTGGACAATATCCAGGCTTGGGCTGACAAGTGGCAAGTAACAAGTGACAAGTGTCAGGCAATGACTATCTCCAACAAGAGAGAATTCAACCATCGCCCCTTGGCATTCAATGGCATTACCATCACTGAATCCCCCACTCTCAACATCCGGTGGGGGGTTACCATTGACGAGAAACTGAACTGGGCTAGCCATATAAATACTGTGGCTACAAGAGCAGGTCAGAGGCTAGGAATCGTGCAATGAGTAACCCACCTCCTGACTCCCCAAAGCCTGTCCACCATCTACAAGGCACAAGTCAGGAGTGTGATGGAACACTCCCCGCTTGCTTGGATGTGTGCAGCTCCCACAACACTCAAGAAGCTTGACACCGTCCAGGCCAAAGCAGCCCGCTTGATTGACGCCACATCCATAAACATTCACTCTTTCCCTCTGCAAGATCTGCAGGAACTCACCAAGGCTCCTTAGATAACACCTTCCAAACCCATGACCACTACCACCTAGAAGGACAAGGGCAGCAGATAGATGGGAACACCACCACCTGGAAGTTCCCCTCCAAGTCACTCACCATCCTGACTTGGAAATATATCACTGTTCCTTCACCATCACTGGGTCAAAATCCTGGAACTCCCTCCCTAACAGCATTGTGGGTGTATCTACACCACATGGACTGCAGCGGTTCAAGAAGGCAGCTCACCACCGCTTTCTCAAGGGCAACTAGGTACGGGAAATAAATGTTGACACAGCCAGTGAAGCCCACATCCCGTGAATGAATAAAAAATAAATATACATTACTCATTTGTGTGATAGGCGGAATGTCCTTATGGCTTGATGGCAGCATCCTGTTAGTGGCGAATACCACTCGTGTTGCTACTGCACAGTAGCAGCGTGAAACAGCTAGCTTCACCTGTTGCTCAAATTTTGAGATACCTTGCCCTTCCAGGGTAATCTCAGGTGGACTGGGCACTTTTCAGGGCCGAAAGTAACACATGAAGTGATGTCCCTTTAAGCTCTATCTTATCTATGACTGGTCCTACACAACACGAATTGGCCACATGGTTGGGCGAATTGTTACAACCAGTTTTGAGTAAATTTTCCACATATACTGTGAAGGATTCCTTTACATTTGCGAAGACCATACCGGACTTGCATATCGATAGCAATGCTGTGTCCATGTGCTCATTTGACATTACTGGCCTATTGACCAATGTTCCACTTAAGGGAGCCATAGATATTTGCACTGCAGCACTATATCATGGTTGCGTGAATCAGTATCCACCATTGCGTGAATCAGTATTCATCAAACTTATGAACTCAGCAATTCGCGCAATTGAGTTCCATCTTAACAACACCATGTATGTCCAAATAGATGGTGTTGCCATGGGATCCCCTCTAGGCTGAGCTCTTGCAAACATCTTTGCTGGGTTCCATGAGGAACGTGTCTTCATTGGAGTGACACCAAACCTCCTACTCCTTGCATATTTCTGATATGTGGATGATACATTCGATATATCTAAACCTGCAGCTGCAAGAAATAATTTCCTGACATGCCTTAATGGGCTCCATCCTGCGCTCAAATTCATCTTTGAAATGGAGCAATCAAATTAACTCCCTTTCCTTGATGTGCTAGTTGAGAAATCTGCCAAGGGGATCTCGACCACAGTCTACCTTCACTGCACGCATTGGAACTCTTACAGTTCCACACACTATGAGATTGGCCTTATGGGCAACCTAGTAAATAGGGCCCGAGCCATTTGATCGCCATGCAAGCTTGATGCTGAAATAGGGCACATCAAAGGCATCCTGCAGGATAATGGCTACCCTGATCACATCATTTCGCGCTGTATTTCACACAACCTCATGTACAGGCCTAAGGCCCTCACTTTTGGCCCTGAAAATGCTCCAGTCTACCTTGGATTACCTTTGCGCAACAGGTGAAGCTAGCTGCTTCACGCTGCTACCAAGCAGTAGCAACACAAGTGGGATTCACCACTAACAGGATGCTGCCATCAAGCCGTAAAGGGTTCTGCCTATCACACAAATGAGTAATGTGGTATATGAATTTCAATGCCAGTGTGATGCTAGGTATGTAGGCCGTACATCCTATAGACCGGCACGGATCGTATCAAACAGTATGTCCCTTCCACTGTTTGCAACGGGCAAAGTACAGACTGTACTCAACCAGCCCATACTTGCAAAACTCAAAACACAGTGTCCAATATTAGATGTGATTCCACGATTGGACAGCATTTGCTGAATAATCCTCAGTGTGCTAAGAATCACACTAAAAATTTAAGATAGTCAGTCAGGTTTGCAGTGTGGTACATTTGCGTATACTGAAAGCTACATATATAAATACACAGGGCCTTGTTCTTTGCAGACAGAAAGAACATGTGCACACTTTGCATCTCTTTCAGCTAAACAAAATAAGTGACAGCCATTTGCTGGTTCATTCCTCAGGGCAATGCCTTGACCAATCAGGGACAAGGTGCCTGGTTTAAATTTCAAACAATGCTTGGCAGTTAACCGTCAATCACCATCAACTGGTCCATTCTCCATGGCAACGCCTCTATCAATCAGAGTTCACTTGCCAACCAATCAGCACTCTCTTCTCATATAGTATAAATTGTTGTTCCCTTTACATTTGGTATTCTTGCAAATTGTCCTGATGAGAGCAAGGTGAAAAGCGTCGACAAAAAAATGTCTCTTTTTTTCAGGGATACTCAAGTTCCGTACTAAAAAATGACTGATTGTTTTATCCCGCACGTCTCTCACGACAATGTCCTAAAAGATGGCTCTTCAATTCCTGGAAAATTCCAGGGCAATCCTGGAGGGTTGGCAACTCTAATAAGCACGCATGCGCACTGTGAATGCCATTCTGTCGCCCTCAGGGCACTCGTATCATCCAAAAAAAACATGTGATAACATTCTTACCACTGGTATTTTTAAGATTTGAAAGAAGGCAGATCTCTAATCTGTCACATATAAGCCATGTTGCAGTAAATTGCTAGTCGGTATAGTTGTTTTCTTTAATATTGCGATCCAGTGCCATGAGAATGGTCACCGTTAATTGGATGAGATATCTTCCAGACATCATTGCTCCCTTTCCTACATGAAGAGTAAGTTTACTGAGAAACACTAGGTTTCCAACACTAATGCAGACGTACAGAAGGAAGAACGTTCATAGTGAAACTGCCTCTCATTGTGAGAAATGCACTTTTGGGCTTTTGTCTTTAGAATTTCAGTTCTCATCTCCAGCTTCCGATTTGTTGTTATTTTATTAATGGTGTTGCTTCAATTTATATTTATTATACATCTTTATTTTTCTTCAGTACAAACAGAGATTGGGATCCATTTACAATAGTTCCCATCCAAGCAATGCGAGTTTTTTTTTTAAAACAAAAGAAAAATCAACTTTATAGGCTTTGATAAAACTTTAGCCCAGTCATATTATCATATTTATACACAAAAATAGCAGAGTGATATAATTTGTCACTAAAAGTTTATTAATTAGAACTTAATGGGATAGAACTTGCTGTAAAAATAAAGGCGTGTAAAGGATGCAAAGCATGATTAATATTCAAATTGGCCAGCAAGTTTAAGAGTTAAACCATGAGTTACAAATCTCTAGAACCTGTTGGTCAATTATGCCTCACCGACAAGCATCATCTTGCCCTGCGTTCCACTGTTGCATTTGTACATTAAGCACCTATTAAACTTGCACAGAAAGTTAAGTCTGGTAATTGTAAGTACCTTTTTAACAACATGGTAGCTATTAACGTAATGCTAAACAATCTCTCTGATTCTAAACGGGGACAATTCAAACTGTTCAACTCATTCCTGCATGTAGCCAATTGTTGTTAAAGATTTTCAAGGTCAAATTTCAAGTTTTACATTTTATTCTTACTTTTCCTTTCTGTTTCTTATCTCTTACACTCTCTTAATTCAATATTTCTTTCTCTGTCTTCACTTATGCTTCTTTACAAAATTTGACTCACCCTTCTCTGAAGATGAAAGCAAAATACTGCGGATGCTGGGAATCTGAAATAAAAACAAAAAATGCTGGAAAAACTTAGCAGGTCTGGCAGCTTCTGTAGAGGAGGCTAAATGCAGACTGGGTGGCCGCTTTGCAGAACACCTTTGCCCAGTCCGCAAGCGTGACCCAGACCTTCCTGTCGCTTGCCATTTCAACACACCACCCTGCTCTCATGCCCACATCCATCCTTGGCCTGCTGCAATGTTCCAGTGAAGCCCAACGCAAACTGGAGGAACAGCACCTCATCTTCCGACTAGGCACCTTACAGCCTTCCAGACTTAACACTGACTTCAACAACTTCAGACCATGACCCCTCTACTCCGTCTTTACCCCTTTTTTATCAAAATTTGTTTTGTCTTTTTAATTTTAAAGGTAATTTTAACTTTTTATTTATTTATTCAGTTTTTATCCTTTTCCCCAACAACCACCACCCCCCACCCCCTCTGTCATTGGTTTCTAAGTTGTGCTTTCACAGAGCGCTGACCCTTATTCTGCTATTAACACATTCTGCTCTTACCTTAATGCCACTATCAGCACCTTGTTTAGCCTTCGCCACTACCATTTACACCCACTTTGTCTTGTGTCAGTGGCATCTTTGTCAATCTCTCCTTAGCTCCCACCTATACCTGACCTTCTATCTTGCTGCACCTGCCCCACCCCCTCTTAAACAGTATAAAACCTATCACACTTCTACTCTTTAGGTCTGAAGAAGAGTCATACGGACTCAAAACGTTAACTCTGTTTCTCTCTCCACAGATGCTGCCAGACCTGCTGAGTTTTTCCAGCAATTTTTTTGTTTTTATTTCACCCCCCTTCTCTGTTGTTTCTCTGTTTCTCAATGTTTAAATCTCATTGGTTAAGATAATGTTTGTGTTTGTCATTTTGTCCGCTACATTCCCAAATGCCCCATTGCTCTCCACTCTGCTACCAGTTTGAACTTCCAGCATAGTACTAAACAAGGGTGCAGTAAAAGCCCTAATGGGACACACTTCGCAGGAAGTTAAGCCCCATTCCAGCAACATCTGGCCCACTGTAAACAGCAACCCAACATATTACAGGTTTGAAACACAGCTGCTGGCACAGTGATTACTTGGCGGGAGCAGACAACATGCCAATGTCAAAGGGAAGTTTTTAAATGGGTCATTCCAGAAATTGCAAGTTTTCCAACATTTAAGAGAGAGTTAAAAACTCTCCCTTAAATAATCCCATTATAAACAGAAGCAAAATCATTCCTCAGAAACAGACAAAGTGGTGGAAGGCATATTATTAAAACAAAGGGGTTTTTGGATCCAATGGGCAAAGTTTTAATTCCTGCTATTTATAATCGCTAAGGATGAATTAGAATCGTAAGTTACGTCTGTTATTCAACATCACAATGCATAAACTCTCAGTGAGTTTATATTTATATTAATGAGCTCACTTTAATGAATTTAGCTTCACATCAGTGCACTGGAAGTTAGACTGAGCTATTTCAGGCAAACTAAACTCACACATTGTTAGAATTTTAAATGGGTAATTACGACCACCAGACCCTACCCCCTTACCCACCGCTGTGCCAAACTGACTGATCACTCAAAAGAAATCAAAGTGACTCCAACATGGTTAGAACCCCAAGCCATATTAAGTAAAAATCTTCTCCAAAAATCTTTATGAAGCATATCACGGTAATATCAACAGAGAATCACTTAAGAAGTCAGGGCTTAAGCAGGCTTAATAATGTGATAAAATCATTAAAAAGTGATCTTAACTACCTTACAAGGGTTGCATTAACATGAACCTTCACCGTGCGTGTCAGAACATTTCTGTATTTGCACTACTGGTGTTAGGTGAGAGAATTGGGGACACAGTTCTTTGGAATGTAATCCTTTCAACAGGGTTTAAATCCAACTAAAACCAATGGGATGATAGCTTCCTGTTGGCTGGAATTGATTTTGTACCACTTCAGGATGTTCATGAATCTATATTACAATAAATATCCAAACTCTGAGTATTTTGACAATTTCTCTATAGGACATATTGATGGCTGTGTGGAAAAATCCAGTCTTGAGCAATTTTCTGAGGCTGGGATTACAGCACATTGCTTTAACTGAGTGCAGGGGGCTTTACACTCCTCCGGAGGTCCCCAGCATCACAGATGCCAGTCTTCAGCCAATTCGATTCACTCCATGTGATATCAAGAAATGGTGAAGGCACTGGATATTGCAAAGGCTATGGGCCCTGATAATATTCCGGCAATAGTACTGAAGACTTGTGCTCCAGAACTTGCTGCATCCCTAGCCAAGCTGTTCCAGTACAGCTACAACACTGGCATCTACCCGGCAATGTGGAAAATTTCCAGTTCGGTCCTATACACAAAAAGGGAGACAAATCCAACCTGGCCAATTACTGCCCCATCAGTCTACCCTCAATTATCATGAAAGTAATGGAAGGGGTCATCAACAGTGCTATCAAATGGCACTTTCTTAGCAATAACCTGTTTAATGATGATCAGTTTGGGTTCTGCAGGGTCACTCAGCTCCTGGTCTCATTTCAGTCTTGTTTCAAGCATGGGCAAAAGAGATTAACTCCAGAGGTGAGGTGAGAGTGACTGCCCCTAACCATCAAGGCCGCATTTGACTGAGTGTGGCATCAAGGTGCCCTAGCAAAACTGGAGTCAATGGGAAACAGGGGGAAAATTCTCCGCCGGTTGGAGTCATACCTAGCACAAAGGAAGATGGTTGTGGTTGTTGGAGGTCAATCATCTCAGCTCCAAGACATCATTGCTGGAGTTCCTTAGGGTGAAGTCCTAGGCCCAGCCATCTTCAGCTACTTCATCAATGACCTTCCTTCCATCATAAGGTCAGAAATGGGGATGATGATTGTACAATTTTCAGCACCATTTGCAACTGCTCAGGACCTGGATAATATCTATGTTTGGGCCGATAAGTGGCAAGTAAAATTCGCGCCACACAAGTGCCAGGTAATGATCATCATCAACAAGAGATAATCTAACCATTGCCCCTTGACATTCAATGCCATTACCATCACTGAATCCCCCATTATCAACATCCTGGGTTTGCTATTAACCAGAAACTTAACTTGGCTAGCCATATAAATACTGTGGCTACAAGAGCAGGTCAAAGGTTAGGAGTCTTGTGGCGAGCAACTCACCTCTTGACTCCCCAAAGCCTGTCCACCATCTACAAGGCACAAGTCAGGAGTGTGATGGAATACTCTCCATTTGCCTGGATGAGTGCAGCCCCAACAATGCTCAGGAGGCTTGACACCAACCAGGACAAAACAGCCCGCTTGATTGACACCCCACCCACAAACATTCACTTCCTCCACCACTGATGCACAGTAGCAGCAGTGTGTACCATCTACAAGATGCACTGCAGGAATTTACCAAGGCTCCTTAAGCAGCACTTTCCAAACCCACAACCTCTACCATCTAGAAGGACAAGGGCAGCAGACACATGGGAACAACCTGGAAGTTCCCCTCCAAACCACTCACCATCCTGACTTGGAAATATATCGCCGTTCCTTCACTGTTGCTGGGTCAAAATCCTGGAACTCCCTCCCTAACAGCACTGTGGGTGTATCTACACTACATGGACTGCAGCGGTTCAAGAAGGCAGCTCACCACCACCTGCTCAAGGGCAATTAGGGGATGGGCAATAAATGCTGGCCCAGCCAGCGAAGCCCACATCCCATGAATGAAAAAAAACACTGCATAGGTGTTAAACTATATTTGACAGGCCAGGGCTTTATGGCCACGCCGCGGTGTGTCTCCCCCTGGTGGATGCAGTGAGCTATTTAAATCTCCATTTAGTTTGGCGGGACCATAATATTCCACTGGGGGTGGGGCGTAAAATCTTGGCCTTAGTGTTTGATGCTGACAGCGGGAGGACAAAGTACAGGTATTACAGTATTACTGTGGTTGTGATCCTTTATGTGATTCCTAATAAGTACTCCTTTAGAGAAATTGTGATTAAGCGTGAATATAATAGTTCAGTTCTGAATAAAAGTCATATTGGACTTATAACGTTAACTCTGTTTCTTTCTCCACAGATGCTGCCAGACCTGCTGAGCTTTTCTGGCACTTTCTGTTTTTATTTCAGATTTCCAGCATCTGCAGTATTTTGCTTTCAATAAGATAGTTTAACTGTGATCTCAATAATGTATCACACAGTTAGTGACACATTCTTGGACTTTGACTTGGACCTTCTGGTAAAACGCCCAAACATTCTATTTACCTTATTAATCATGGTTGCATATAGAAGGATTTTGTATTAAAAATACCTGCAGTCACTCTTAAATCTTTCTGCACCACCCTTTTAGCTACATTTTTCTCATCTTCACATTCCTGTGAATTTAGGCATATTATAACATCAGTGTGCTTTCTGCAAACATGAAAATTCAGCTTTTAGTCGATCAAGTCTAGATGTTGGATAACATTATCAGTCACCACTTCACAAGTTCGATAACATACCATATGAATTGTCACCTTAAATAATATCCTTAATATATAATAAGGTTAATTGTTGTCACCTTAAATAATATCCTATACGTAGGATTTTGTCAAATACATGTTGAAAAAAATTACCTTCAGTTATTAATTTGGTTACAATCTTAATAAAACATGAATTCACTTGTATTTGTATCGTGCCTTTCCTGTCTGCCGGACATCACAAAGAGCTTTACAACAATGAAGCACTTTTGAAGTGTAGTCACTATTGTAATGTAGGAAATACAGCAGCCAATTTGCATGCAGCAAGCTCCCACAAACAGCAATGTGATAATGACCATATCATTTGTTTTTTTTTGTGTTGTTGCTTGAGGGATAAAGGGATAACAGGACAGCAGGGATAACTCCCCTTCTCTTCAAAATAATACCAAAGGATATTTTACATCCATCTAAGAGTGCAGACAGGCCCTCAGTTAACATTTCATTCAAAAGACAATGGGCGGAATTTTCCGCTCTGGACACTAAGTGCAGTGGCGGGCGGGATTAGCGATGAGTTTCCTTCCCGCTGATGGTTGGGTCAGGTTCTCACGCCCGATGTTCTGCTCGAAACCTCATTAAATGTGCATAGTTGAGCTGCTCACTGAATCACATGGCAGGGCAGGCACTGGTTCATTCAGTCGCCGTCACCTCATGGGATCAATGGCACCATATTTAAATGCCACCTGAACACACACATTACTCTCTGCAGCCCAGCTGTGTGGTCGGAAGTTCCGGAGACGGCCCTGAGGAACTAGAAGAGGGTGCCAAGGTGGCTTTAATTAGGGGCGTCGACCAGCACTGGGAGGATCCAGGAGGTCCACCGACCTCACCCCGCCAGCCTGGGAGGCAGTCATGAAGGAGGTCAGCTCCGCAGGCAATCGCCAGAGAAATACCATCCTGCGCAGGGAGAGGGTGAATGAGCTCATCCGCACTGCCAGGGTAAGTCAGCCTTCAGCTCACTCCGAACTCACACTCTCATCATGACATTATGCGCTCAAAGCGTCACACAGCTCAGGGGTCTCACACAATATTAGCAGGGGAGATATCAGCATTGAAAGCCTATTCACCAGCATCTCATCTATTATCCTGCACCGGCAGCAGCTTCAGCCCATACTGGGGAGGGCTCAGCACACACAGCAGGCATGCATGCTTCCCAACCTCTGCTCCATCCCTTCTCATCATATCCCATCCATTTGTCAGGCCAAGCTTGCCCATAACAAGAGGGAGAGATCCCAGGCATCGAGCAGGGATGGCCAACATCCAGGGGCTCTCCAAGTTCGAGGGGGATGTCACCGAGTTGGCAGGGGAGGACAGAGGTTGGTCCTATGGTGAAGGCGATATCGGCCTCTCCCAGCAAGCCAATACAGATGAGCCCTCCAAGAGTTGATCGCATCCTGACCTTCACAGTGAGTGACATGCAATATTCAGTATTCAGCCTGTTCGTAAACTAAATCTATCTTTTATCTCTTGCAGCCAGCAGCAGGTCCAGACAAGCCAGCACAGGCAACATAAGCCCCAGCCCACAGGCCACCTCAGAGGAGGATGATGAGGGTTCATCTGAAGAAGACGCGTCACTGCATTCACCTGCACCCTCCACCAGCGTAGGGACGTAGGGACACACACCCCTGTGGGTCATAGTTCTAGATTAGGCTCGGGCTCACTTTCTGGAGTACACTTCACGGCCACGTCTCTGCAATAGTCGGAGGCAGTAACAGCTCAGGTCTCTGGCACTCAGAGGACTGCTGGAGAACAGGCACCCGCTGAGTCCCAGTCAGATGATGAGCCTCTGGAAACAACCATCGCAAACGTGCTGTAGATGCAAAGACAGGTGGCAGAACATTACGCAGAGTTGTAAGAAGCAGTCAACAGACTAGAGCAAAGGATGGTGAAGTCTGTCCACATTATGTCTGATTTTGTGGCTCTGACGTGTGAGTGCCTTGAGGTCTCCATGGGAAGGGTGGCGGCCGCCTTGGAGACCTTGTCCAGCAGGTTCTGCCAGGTTTGTGCTCGAACCTTCACTCCATCGCTCGAAGCATAGGTGGGATCCATCAGTGGCTAGGCGAGAGGGGGTGGGGCACTAGACCTCCCTCAGGGTGCCCCTACTGCTCAAAGAGTCAGGCAGGGGCCCTTGGGCACCCACAAGGAGGAGGACAAGCAGCTGGAGACCACAGGGCCATCCACCCAGGTGACTCCAAGAGTGTCCAGCCAATCCCAATCACCACCAGCTACCTAGGCTTTCCAGGGGATGCTCGCCAAGGTCATCACAGACAACAGGGTGTCGCAGTCAGCAGGCTGCCTCCACCTCTGCTGCGAATGCTGGGGATGCACCTAGACCTAACAGTAAGATTAGAAAAGCTAGGAAATGTTGATCTCACTATAGGGGCACGGGTGTTCACTCACTGTATATATAATGCATCTTTGTAAATACATTTGCTGCTCATGGCAATGGCCTCATCGTTTGAATGCGTCGTTCATATGCCTCTTTGTGCTTTCATATTGCGAGAGTGGCCCAAGCTCCCACTCCATGAATGGCTGCCTTTGTGTGCCTCAGATTTGTGTGATGTTTAGCTGGATGATGTTAGTCTCTCGCCCCTTGTGTAATGTCAGGGAGATGTGTCCAGCTCCTCCCTGAAAGTGACTGCACTTTGAGTGTGGAACTTCTATTCCTCACAAGACACCATGGAGTTATGTGTGCTCATGCACATTGGAGAGTTACCAGTAACGGTGTCTCATTGATAATGAGCTGTCGTAATTGCTTGTGCCAAAGCACAGGACCTGCATCCACTCTGAAGAAGGGTCATACAGACTTGAAACGTTAACTCTGTTTCTCTCTCCACAGATGCTGTCAGACCTGCTGAGTTTTTCCAACATTTTCTGTTTTGAGACACTATATCTCTTGACAAGCATAGATGTGTGCAGCACTGTCTCTTGCTCATCTCCAAATTAGGAAAGGCATCTTCAGTAGACCCTTGGTCGTGCCAGTCTCCTCTGTGGGATGTCTGACCTTCTCATCCTCTGGTTCTCCTTGGGGTCTCCCTGGGCCAAGGACCTCAGGCTGGGGCTCCTCTCAAATCTGAGCCCGACAGCACCGGGCCCTTCCTCTCCTCCTCAATTGAAGCACTGACATCAAGAACACAGCACTGAGCGCGGCCTCCATCCTGCAATCTTCCTTCTTCCTGTGTACAGAAAGATCCAATTGATTATTGAGAAATGCCCAACTATAGTGGAGCTCCCACTCTCAACTAGAAAGCTACTATCATGCCCTAGTGATGCATCTGTGCTACTCGCCTTTCCCTCTTCCAGCCTTATAGCTGAGGTGCTACTTCACAGATCTAGGTGCCTAAGAAGCCACCCCAGCAACCACACATCTCAATCCCATTGAGGTTGGAAAGGCTTGAACACTGCCATGTGATGTTCACCCTCACTAAAGGCACTCACACGGTGTCAGATTTGGTACACTGATGATGCCAAACTTGTACTTATGGAATGAGTGAATACCCTTTTGCCCGTGAAACATGCCAATTGAACAATGCATTTTACAGGGTTTCAGTGATTATCTTGTGGATATCCAGCAGCTGTGCTCCATTAATGGTTGGCTGCATCTCCTCTTCTTGCATTCCTCTCTTTAAATGCTCACATTGATCACTTTTAATGTGACTCCAATGATTCTTGCAGTCTCGCATTAAAGCACACCGTATGTCAGTGGTTCCAAATCTCCATTCTCAATGAAGTATTCATGAGTTCTATCAGGTGAGATTTCACCTCCATGTTGAGAATCTATTTCCAAGGCCCACCAGTCCAGCCGTGGGCTCCCCCAACACTGCCTAAGGCCCCTCCTGTGGAGAATTTTTTCCAGTTTCGATTTTAAACCACGTTATTACTTTGGGGGGTCTCAAGATGGTGGTGCTGCATTTCTATTTTGAGATCAGCTTCAACCCTTGCCCTGTTACTGTTCATGTTCCTGTGATCATCCTGGAACCCCACCATGTGCGGGGAGGCCTCCTCCAGTTATTCCCCAGCCTCCACCAGTGACCCTGGATCCCATAGTTATTGTTGTGGACATTCCTGCCCTCCCCACTGAGCCCATCACTGTTGATGTCCCCATGTCTCATCTGGACCTCGCTCCTCCCCATCTTGGGGCTGTGTGAATGGTGATATAAAGAGGCAGCCCCGCCACAAGAGAGTTTTGTGTACCCCAACTTCTTACTTTTTCCCCATTTACAGGCTGCAGATGCCTCCCCTGAACATGACCATCCCATCTGCAGCCCAGTACTCAGCCAGACACCTCCAGGACTACCAGGTGTGAGGTAATGACCATGCCCTGTACACCAGGCTGTGTCTAATCCCTATTGAGCACATAGGCCTTGCCTCTCCCTGGAGAGGAATCATGATGTGTGTGCCATGTATGGCCATGTTGCATGGCCCACAAAGCTCCAGGACAGTCTTTAATCTTGCAGCCTGACTATGTGGTCCACAGAACCCCAGGACTGCCTTTAATCTTTCACCCTGACTTTTTGGCCTCAGTCCCTGGGTTATGACTGTTCGTCACTCAGCTCCCTGGTTTCTTCAGGATTGACCACAACACTGTCTCCCGCCTCTCCCCCTCCAAGGTGTCTCTGTGCAACCCATCTCTCATGTGCATTCCTTCCCCCCACACACCACTTATGAGTCTCTGTGCAACCCCTCCTTCCTGCTCTAGACTTTGCGTTCATTCCCTCCCATTCCCACAAAATGAATCCAACCCATGCCCCTTCCGTGTCTGAGTCCTAGTCTTCCATGTCGGGCTCAAACTTTCCCACCCCCAGTCTGCCATCGTTCCCCAACCACCCTCCCCCATCCCAATTTAGACCTCCCTCCCCTGCACCCTTCTCCCTCATGTCTCTGTCATTTCCACCAACCCCACCCCCGTTTGCCTGCTTGTCTCTGTTTCAGAATGCAGTCCTGCCTGAGACCCCGGGCAGACCATGAGTGCTCTCCTCCAGGAGAAGTGCAACAACTAACGTAAGCTGCTCTACTCCACACCTGAGGCACCGACCATGAGGAGCCCAACCATAGCGGGAGGCAATAGCGTAGTGTTATTGTCGCTGGTCTAGTAGTCCAGAGACCCAGAGTAATGCTCTGTAGACCCTGGTTCGAATCCCGCCACAGCAGACAGTGGAATTTGACTTCAATAAATAAAAAATCTGGAATTAAAAATAAAGTCTAATGATGACCATGAAACCGTTGCCGATTGTTGTAAAAACCCATCTGGTTCACTAATGCCCCTTAGGGAAGGAAACCTGCCGTCCTTGCCTGGTCTGGCCTACATGTGACTCCAGATGCACAGCAATGTGGTTGACTCTTAAAATGCCCTCTGAACAAGGGCAATTAAGAGGATGGGCAATAAACACTGGCCTGGCCAGTGACGCCCACATCCCATGAGCGAATTAAAAAAAAGACACCCCCACCAGTCTGGACCCGCACTGCAGCTTTGGCATTGCTGATGACCTGGAGGTAGACTCTGATTGATGCACTCGCCTCAAAGTGGTGAGCGAGGAAATGTGGGCAGCTGCATACCACTTATATCTGGTCGTTATTCAGACCCCGTCTAATTTCCCGCTGGCGTGGCACATAATTGGGAGGGGTATTCTGGTGACTTACATGCTAATGCATGGTGCTGACGCATGCAAATAGTTCCCGACATGGACCAGCAGGAAATCCGACCTGCCATGAATGCGGTGAGGGGAAAATTCCGACTTGTTATCCCGCTAGTTGAAATCCGACTTTTGGCCTCCCTCCAAATTTTCCACGCCCGCCCGCCCGCCACGAAACTGGCCACTAGGGGGACCAGAAAATCCCGCCCAACATCTTTGACAGTGCAGCACTCACTCAATACGGCACTGGAGCGTCAGCCTTGATTATTATGCTCAGGTCTTCAAATGGGGCTTGGACACTACACCATCCGGGTCAGAGGCAAGACTGTTACCAACTGAGTCACAGCTGGCAAACACTACTGATGCCCATTCTTTCTGAAACTACTCATGGGCATTAAGCTTATCGACTTACCAGACAATTTCCTTTGCACCTCTTAATCAGTATTACCTGAATCAATCTCAAGTCCCGGTGTCTTTCCTTTTTTCAACAAATGAGTGAATATTACTGCCTGAGTTTCCCTACTTTCCTCTATTCATGAAAGTGCTCCGTAAGCATTCTGCCCACGGTGATTTGACTCATTTCAATACCTTCAGGCCCAGCTTTAATAATATCTATCTTCCTTTCCTAATGTCTGTCATCTCCATGCAGAATCATGAATGATACAATTGCTGACAGCAATGTAGAATGTAATCTAAATAGACTTCCTTCTTCTCTTTAAAGAAATAGCACATGTAAATTTTGAATTCGTGGTAGAGTTACTGACATTGCAATTCTACTTCACTCTTTTGCTGTTGCAGCATTTCTACCAGGGTTATGAACTTCATACAGCACGAACTGAGTAGTCAATAAATATAGGTTCACGCCTTCTGCAGTCTGATTCTGCTTCTTAGTTACCATGTTGTACTAGGGTTGATACGGGAGTCCACTGTAGCTATTACTGTGTATGAGCCAAGGACAGGATTGAGGGAAGCTGGAGCTGCTTGGAAGTTTTTTAATGTAGTAGATGGTCTCTTGTAGTGTTTCTTATGGATATACTGGAGCTTCATGCGTGATTTCTTATTTATTGTAGGACACCAAGGCCAGGATCCCCCTACTCCTGCAACCTCACCCCCGACGCCTTCATTCCTCCGCCCAACCTTACCCACCCCAACACCTTAATTCCCCCACCCCTCCCAACCTCACCTTCCCAACATCGCTTCCTCTCCCAGTTGATCCTAGACCTTGTCCTCCCACCCCCTGCGGCCATCATCCATTGTGAGCATCAACGATGATTTTCCAACTGTCATGAGCTGCTTCGCAGCAGAACCATGTCCATGAGAAACTATCCAACATTCCATGGACATTCCTCCAGGTGCCTGTTGCTGTCGGGCTTTAGCATCCTCTGCTTCTCGGATGTTCGTGATATGAGCAGGGCCCTGGAGGTAAGTCCCAACTTCCGCATGTCACAGTTGTCAAGACGTCTTCTGCACCAGAGTATTGTCCCACCAATATGGGTGGACGATCCAGCAGGGTGGTGGGGAATGAATCCCATGGGACGGCCTTATAATGATATGCTGATGTATTACAATGAGGTTCCCGATGTCCAATAGCAGGGAACACATCCTGCCATTGACAGGCTGAGCGGATGATTGCAAACTGGTTTCACGACATATTGAAACCGATTTTTGGTCTTCTTGCCATGTTGTCCGCTCACGCCACCGTACACCCCCAACACCAGAGGGCACAGAAAATCCTGGCCATTGTGTTTTGAACAGGTAACTGAAGAACCATTAGTACAACATTGGAGATGACAAGTCCCAAACAGCTCTCCCTTTGTCCAGACTGGTGCAAGCGTATCGTCTATGAATCCTTTCTGTTGGCTTGGCTGAAATGTTTAGACAATACAAGTCACATTCCAGGAAGATGAGGAGGAGCCTTTGCCCATTGGAACATTTTAGAATCTTCCAGAGCTACAAGCACGTGGTCAGTGGTGGCCATTTTATCAGTCCAGCCATTGGTCTATTATAAAAAAATAGTAGCCAGTATGATATAGACATATATCTTTTCCTTCCTATCTTCTAATCATGGCTATTCCAAAGATTCACAATCCTTTGAGTGAAGAAGTTTCTCCTCATCTTAGTCCTAAATGATCAGTCGCTTATCCTGAAACTTTGCCCCCATGTCTTAGACACCCCCTGACCAATGGAAACAATCTCTCAGCGTCTATCCCATCAAGACGATTCACAATTTTGTAGGTTTCAATTCAATCACCTCTCATTCTTCTAATCTCCAGGGAATATAAACCCAATTTGCTCAGCCTCTCATCACAGGTTAACCCCCTCATGCCAAGGATCAATTTATGAACCTTAACTGTGCCACCTCCAATGCAAGTATATACTTTCTTAAATGTGGAGGCCAAAACTGTACACATTATTCCAGATGTGGTCTCACCAAAACTCTATACAATTTTAGCAAGACTTCTTTATTGTGTTCCAATCCTCTTGCAATAAAGGCTAACATGCCATTTTCCTACCTGCCACCCATACGCTAACTTTCTGTGTGCCTTGTACAAGCATACCCAAGTCTCTTTGAACATCAACACTTACAAGTTTCACAGCTTTTAGAAAATATTCTGCTTTTCTACTCTTAGAGCCAAAGTGAATAACTTCACATTTCCCTACGTTATACTCCATCTCCCATCGTGTTGCCCATTCACTGTCTATATCTCTTTGCAACCTCTCTGTGTCCTCCCAAAGCTTACCTTTCCACCTAGCTTGATGTCATCAGCAAACTTCGATACATTATTCTCTGACTCTTCAACTAAGCCTTTAATATAGATTGTAAATAGCTGAGGCCCCAGCACTGACCCTTGTGGCACTCCACTATTCACTGCCTGCCAAGTTGAAAAAGCCCCATTTATGCCCACTCTCTGCTTTCTATGTTAACCAAGCCTCTATCCATGCTAAAATATTACCCCAAACCCTATGAGCCCTTATCATGCTTATTAATCTTTTGTGTGGCACCTTATTGAATGCCTTTTGGAAATCTAGGTACACTACATCTACTGGTTCCCCTTTATCTCTCCTACTAGTTACATCCTCGAAAAACTCTAATAAATTTGTCAAACAGGATTTACCTTTAGTACAACCATGTAGTTCACTGTTTTCTCTCTCCCTCCTTTCTTGAAAACCAGTATAAAATTTTCCAACTTCCAATCTAATGGGACTGTTTCCGAATCCAAAGAATTTTGGAAGATCATAGCTAGTGCATCCGCTATCTCTGCAGCTATCTCTTTTCAAACGCTGGGGTGTAGGCCATCAGGTCCTGGGGATTTGTCAGATTTTAGTCCCTTTAGTTTCTCCAATACTTATTCTCTGTTGCTGTTAATTTCCTTAATTTCCTCACTTTTTTGGCCCCTAGATTACTGTCTATTTCTGATATGAAACTTGTGTCAAACAAAAACAGAAAATGCTGGAAAAACTCAGCAGGTCTGGCAGCATCTGTGGAGAGAAAAACAGAGTTAACATTTCGAGTCTGTATATTACCCTTCTTCAGAGTTAAAGAGAAGTAGAAATGTGATGGAATTTATACTGTTTAAGGGCGGAGGTGGGTGGTGATGCAAGTTAGAAGGTCAGCGATAGGTGGGGACTGAGGAGAGATTGACAAAGATGTCAATTTTGCTTTTTGCATTTTTTTTAATGCCAACCTTTTGCAATTTTGCTTTTATCGTATGAAACTTATGTCTTTTGCTGTGAAGACAGACACAAAATATTTGATCAATACCTCTGCCATTTCCTTATTCCCCAAGATAATTTATCTTGTCTCTGCTTCTAAGGGACTAATGTTTACTTAAACTACTCTCTCCCTCTTTATACCCTTATAAAAGCTCTTACAACCTGTTATCATATTTCTGGCTAGTTTACACTCATAGGCCTAAATTTTACCCTTAACGGCCAGCCAGCACGATACGCACGCTAGAAAGCTCAGCACTGCCGGGGTTGGGGCGGGAAGAGGGCGGGCAATGACGTCACCATGGGCATGGGCCCGCCCTCCTCCCGTCCACAGCTCGGCAGCGCTGAGCTTTTCATTGGCCGTTGATTGGCCAGCCAACGTGAAATCGCGGTCAAAGGCCGATCGTGGTCATCAGTCTGTTTCCTGATCGCTCCCCCGACTCGCTGATCGTACCTGCCCGCTGAGCTGAGAATTCAGGCCTATACCTCATAAAAACGCTGTCCGCAGATATTTACTTTTATTTTATTTCATAACGGAGATTTCATCCCGCCCTTGGATGAGGTTTGATGAAAAAGGTAAAGGCCGCCTGGCTGATTCGCCTGTCCTCCTACCGTAAGGTTGGACGGGCCACGATAAATCAGAGACAATTGCACCAGTAACAGGCTTAATTGCCCGTTCTATTGTTAGCGGGCGCACCTCCAACTTTTGAGCACGCCCATTCAGCGAAATATCACGTGAGTGCGCGATGACATCAGGACACTCACCCGACATCATCTCGCGCAACTTTACACCTGATCGGGTCAGGCGCATGCCCGGCCACGGGCTGTAATATTCTGCCCATATTATATTTTTTCCCTTATCAACGTTTAGGAAGCCTTTTGCTAGTTTCTAAAACACTCCCAATCCTTGGCCTTGCTACTTCTTTTTCACAACATTATAAGCCTCTTTTTTAATCACAGATGGGTCATTCTTGGTGGGTTTTTGTTTTTCAATGGAATGTATTTTTGTTGAACATTTTGAATTGTTTATTTAAATGTTTCCCACTGTTCATTTACACCCATACCTTTTATTATATTCCCCTATCAACCTTAACTAGTTCTCCCCTCATACCCATGTCAATTATCTTTAAGTTTAAGATTCTTGTTTGTGACTGAAGTAAGTCATACATTCTATAAACTCATCTTCTAGACCACTCTTGCCAATTTGATTGTCCCAGCCTATTAGAAGATTAAATTCCCCCACAATTATTACATTTACTTTGTTACAAGCTCCAATAATTTCTTGCTTAATGCTCTGCCCAATGGTATAACTACTGATAGGGGGCCTATAACCTACTCCTACCAGTGTTTTCTGACTCTTGCTATTCCTAATTTCCTCCCATACTGATTCTACTTCACGATCATCGGAGGCCAGATCCTTTCTCACACTTGTCCTTATGTCGTCCTTTACTATCAGGGCTATCCCACCTCCTTTGCCATTCTGACTGTCTTTCTGAAATATTGTGCACCCTGCAACATATATTTCCCAAGCTTGATCACCTTGTAACCGTGTCTTTGGTCATGGTGATTAGATCTAAAACACTGACCTCTATTTGTGCCAGGGCCTGGGAGATAGGGGTTACACAAGGTACAAAACACCGGGGCCCAGGGGCTAGGGGGTGCCCTGGCTCATTGTTGTAAATGGAGCTCTCGTAAATGGAGGCTGAGCAGTGAGAGCCCCAGGCTTGAAAGATTGGCTTGACAGTTCTCCTTTTTTCAAAGCCAGTCTTTCAGGTCAGTTTCACTGACAGTTGCTGCACTGTTGCTTCTGACCTTCAGGCAGCTTTGTGGTTCCGATTTTTTTTATGGCCCTCCAGAAAACCACAAAGCTGCCTGAAGTTCCTACTACACGTATCAACTGTCAGTGTCACTGGAGTGATCTTAGTTTAAAATCTTGTCAAAAAATGGCCTGTGTGAAATCCCTGGAATCATTTTAGAACCCATTGGATTCAGTGATGGAGTGGGGGACTTTTCAGGTCATTCTGGATGGATGAGATGAGCTGGGCTGAATGCTTTTGACATCCATAATTAGCTTGTGAAGAGAACATGGAATCATGGCTGGAGTTCTGTTTATTTTGTCAGGAATGGAAGTTTATTGATCAAGCTTTGTGGGGTGAAATTGCCAGGAGTGCGTAATGGGCTTACTGTGAATCAAATAACTTGTTTTACACTGCATATGATTTTCAAGAATCTTTGCCATTGACTTCAATCTTGTCCTATTTGACTACTTACCTTATCATCCCATTCTATCTTGGTGCTTTTATGAGTTTTTTGAGATATTGAACTATTATGATAAAGTTGTGTTGCATAGTAAGTTTTAAAAATATGTTGTAGTGAGAAGCAGCGATCAACAGAGTCTTCAGTCTTGCTGATCAAGAAAACACAGATACAATTTTGAACCATTCAGTCTTTGTCCTCTGACCTCTTAATAGTTGTATTGTACAGAGACACCTGAGGCCTCCAACACTTTTCATTGACTGTGAAGACCTAAGTTGTTCCACTTTGTTGCCCAGGAGTCATTTGGTTCTTCTACCCTATGAGATTACTGATAAAATAGAATCCAATTACACCCCTTGTATGAAATAACCATATTGAATAATATCATGTGCACTTGCAGGAGAAAGTCTTCTACTACTTCTACAGAATGGAAAAGATCTTGTGCAGGTTAAGTAGTCTGAGTAATTTGAAAATCAGCTGTCACTGTGTAGTGAATGGCTCCCATTAAATTCATACTGTACTCTGCAAAAGAGCCAAATCTATGCTTCATAACAAGGAATAGATTGTGAAATAGACCATCAAGAACACATCACCAGTGGCATTCTAGGTTTACTTTTCCCGAACTGAAAGATTTCTAAACGTGAACAGATTAGGAAGATCCTTACGCAAAGCGCAAACACGAGACAGGCGAGGCACTCTGTCAAGGTGGAAAAATTCCTTTGTCACAAAATGTACCTGGAGGTGGCACATTTTAAATAAACAGCCATCCATGGATAAACAACTGGGAAAGCAGTGTTCAGAACATGACTTATCCACCTCCTCAGAGGTATGCAAAAGCTTTAAGACATTCTCTCAGTAAGGGCCCTGAAATTAGCCAAGCAGATATATAGGCTCCACACTGTGTTATGAATTCAACCTTATCTTCTCAGCAAGAGCAGAGGTTGGCAACTCCAAATCCTGACAGATCTCGGAGTTTTTGCATGTACATGGACCAGGACTGGGCTGCGCATGCACAATTCAAAATTTTAAGTTCTTGGGGCTAAGGACTACAATCCCAGGCAAGCCATGAGTTTCGCTGCATCCACAGTGGGTGGCAGCAGGTCTGGCCAGGCGTACTCTGTGGCAGGTCTGGCCAGGCGCACTCTGTGGCAGGTCTGGCCAGGCGTACTCTGTGGCAGGTCTGGCCAGGCGTACTCTGTGGCAGGTCTGGCCAGGCGTACTCTGTGGCAGGTCTGGCCAGGCGCACTCTGTGGCAGGTCTGGCCAGGCGCACTCTGTGGCAGGTCTGGCCAGGCGCACTCTGTGGCAGGTCTGGCCAGGCGCACTCTGTGGCAGGTCTGGCCAGGCGTACTCTGTGGCAGGTCTGGCCAGGCGCACTCTGTGGCAGGTCTGGCCAGGCGCACTCTGTGGCAGGTCTGGCCAGGCGCACTCTGTGGCAGGTCTGGCCAGGCGTACTCTGTGGCAGGTCTGGCCAGGCGTACTCTGTGGCAGGTCTGGCCAGGCGTACTCTGTGGCAGGTCTGGCCAGGCGTACTCTGTGGCAGGTCTGGCCAGGCGCACTCTGTGGCAGGTCTGGCCAGGCGTACTCTGTGGCAGGTCTGGCCAGGCGTACTCTGTGGCAGGTCTGGCCAGGCGTACTCTGTGGCAGGTCTGGCCAGGCGTACTCTGTGGCAGGTCTGGCCAGGCGTACTCTGTGGCAGGTCTGGCCAGGCGTACTCTGTGGCAGGTCTGGCCAGGCGTACTCTGTGGCAGGTCTGGCCAGGCGTACTCTGTGGCAGGTCTGGCCAGGCGTACTCTGTGGCAGGTATGGCTATGCGTACTCTGTTCCGTGTTTCTCCTCCAGCAGTTAAAGGGCTCAGCCATCCTGACACCAGTGCGACTGTGTAAGAGAGAAACAGTGCAAAACCCCAGGTCATGTGACCGGGAGCAGAGCGCATTTGCATACATGTATTCCAGTCAGGGGACAGGGAAAAGTCTCAAAGGGAGAGGTCCCAAAAGGGGAGCCCCAGGCAGGGAACAGAGGCAGGGGACAGGAAAAGGTCCCAGTTAAATTAAGAAGGGAAAGAAGCAGAGAGAGAGGCTCCAAACAGAAACAGGGCTGCCGTTGTCAGACTCTAAGTGGCAAGGGCTCAGGAGAAGCACTGGCAATTGAAGAAGGCTCAGGAGAGGCCCTGAAGATCTAAGGAGGCAGCAGGAGGTTGGTGACTGTATCCATACTGTGGGCCGTTGTGGTGAAGGTACCCCTCTGGAGCAGTAGTACTCTGCTTGGCATGGCCCATGTCCTGAAGTTGTGTTTGTGTGTTGGTCCTTGAGCGCGTACTTGGGAATCCAGGGGAACGGGAATCTTGGGACACGAGATTGAAACCCTGCATGGTGGGCTCTCGTCGATGCCGGCTGAGTGGGGACAACATTTGGAAAGAATTCCATGGTTAGATCTTCGAAGCTGTAGGCTAGAGTCCTTTGTGAGACAAAGGTTCAAAGAGATTGGTTGACTTGCAGTGTTTACTGACATCTGGGTGGGTTGTTGGGAAATCCATGGAATCTGGCTTGGTTGCCCCTGCCATTTTTCGTGCAGTGTGGTGTGTTCGACCACAGTTTCCTGTTAATTCATATGTACCTCAAATTTACCCTGAATGTTGGAGTAAAAGATAGATAGTGTAAATTGTTTTATCTCTCTGGCATTGTATAGTAAAGTTTATTTTTGTTTGTTCAAAACCCGTAGAATCCTGCGGCTTTATTCTCTTAGCAGGTGTCTTGAATCTCAAACTTTGTCTACTTTAAACAAAATATTATTGGTTCCTAACCGGATCTTATCAAAAACTTGTGGTTCTGGTCCAAGATCATAACAATTGCATTCAAAAATCTGTTTCTTAAATAATGAGTCAAGCAAAAGAGATTACCATCTGTCGTCAACCACCCAAGAGATTATTATAAAACACAATCAAAATACTATATTATATGTGATCCATTTGTATTTCTCGAGAGAGAGAGAGTGAAAGAGGGAGAGATGGTAAATGCTGGTGCAATTTCCTGCAGTCAGATAAAAGAAATCTGACAGTTCTGATTTTAAAAGCTGTCAACCTCGAAGCTGCCCAAAGGTCTTTCCTGCTCTCAGCAGCTAAACAAATCATTAACTATTAATTAAACTGACAGCCGCTGAGAGTGGGAACTGATAGAAGATCGGTGATTGAAGGAGCATCAGGCGCAGGAAAGACAGAGCTGCTCCTCCAATCACAGATTCTTTCTCTCCCTCGCTGGACATATGCAAGTTCTTCCTTTCATTCTTTAATTTCTGGTGATTTGCTTACCAAGGTGGCTTTCCAGTGGCTCTGCTGTCTGTTCCTCTCTCCCTCGTGCTGATTGGTCTGTAAAGGATGGCTAGCTTCATTTTGTGTATAAAAAGTAAATGAACAAGTTATAATTTATGAATAGATCCGCAGGCGTGAGTGTACTTCTGATGGTTTTCTTTTGAAGCTCTCATGTTATCTTTCCTTTAAGTTGCTAAGAACTGTTGAGCGCAATCTATCGGGGAAACCAATGAGACAAAACAAGACTGTGCATTCCATGCTCAAGTTAGTCATTGCTCCAGTTCCTCCAATCACAGGTTCCCATCTTCCTGCTCTTGTTGCTCCGCCAGTTATATAATATATGAGTGGAGGAGCAACAAGGGCGGAAGAGAGGGAATTTATAATTGGAGGTCCTGGAGCAGTTATTCTGGCCGTTCCTACTGGCCATCGTGCAAGAGTCTTTCAGATGAATTGAACAATTTGTAACAACATCTTCTGGGAGGCCAAGAGGAAGAAACAGAAAATGAAAGAATAGGACAGAGTCTATGCCAGTAATGAAGCTGGAGCAGGCCGGGGGACCTGTTACTCAGCCTCGCGCCAGGACAGACCTGGCTCTTGTCCACACCCACATCACCAGCCACTCTCAATGAACTGGAACTTCGCTTCTAGTGATATTGAGTTATCTTGAGCGAGGTGAGTGAGTGCTGTGTCAGTGTATCCGGGGAGGGAGGAGGCAGCTTAGGCAGCAGCAAGTGAATGGGACTGGCCCCTCTCATCCTCCCCTCCCTCTCTCTTTCCCTTCTACAACTCTCCAACAATGAAACAATGCGAGTTGCAGCATGGAGATGGTCTTTTCAAGACAGAACATGCTTTCAAAAAATATATATATAAAAGAAAACCTGAAAGGTTTTCCTGCAATCTGGATTGCAAGTATTGAATCTTTCTCAAAAATATGAATCTACTGTTACTGTGTACATATGGTGCAATGTGCAGAACTAGTTAGTGAGACCTGAGCCAGTTAACAATATGAGTCAAACAAATCACCCGCACAGTGTTATAAATAACCGATGGGATATTTCCGTCAAATTAACAATATTGCATGATGCTGTTAAAATAAAATTTGTACACTCTGGTTTGTTTAATAGCTATGGGGGGGAATCATCTATAGGGCGTACACAAACTAACACTGTATTATATTGTTGCTGCTCTTAACATTAATGGCCTATGCTGCCTGTATATCAGATGATATTTGTAACCAGATGCCAACAATGGGCATTATCATTTTACAAGGATCTTTGTGATTATTTGAAAGGGGTGAATCTTGAAAGGGGAAAAATATCATGCATGATTAAGGGGGAGGGTTAAAAGAGGGGGAGGGGAAGGAAGGGAAGAATAAGGGGCCCTGAAACAGGAGAAGCACGAGGACCCATGATTTCTCTCCCTGAAGAAGGGTCATAAGGACTCGAAACGTTAACTCTGTTTTTATTCTCTCCACAGATGCTGCCAGACCTGTTGAGTTTTTCCAGCATTTTCTGTTTTTGTCTCAGATTTCCAGCATTCGCAGTATTTTGCTTTTATCATTTCTCTCGCTGGCCCTGATTTGTGCCATTAGTTCATCTACCTTATTGCAGATGCTTTGTGCATTCAGATAAAGAACATTTAATTTCATTTTTTTAATTCTATTCCCTGCAATCTTATTCACTGATGTACAATTTTGATAAACTCTCTGTCCTTTCCTGTCCCACTCTGCTTGTCTCCTATCACTACCACATTCCTTCTCACTCCCTGTACTTGAAGTGACATCCTTCACCATGATGACATGGCCAGTCCTCTTATCCACCTTGGTATTGATGGTCACCTGATGTTAGTGCTGGTTCTATGCCTCTGGTTCATTACAGAGTCCCACTGGGGATGTGTGACATCTCTGAGTCACTGGCACATTATTGTTTCAAGGTAGTGGTTGATGCCTTCTTCAAGAGAGCCTGCCAATAAATCTGGTGAGGAACCATGGGATGGAAGCAGAAGAGAAATAAACACCAGGCAGATGGTGACTTGAGCTACTATAGGTCTCCTGAAGATGAGGTTCAGGTGCCAGGATCATTCAGATGGGGCACTTCTGTATGCCTCAGCAAGGATCATGGTGGACTGCCATTCTTTGCACAATCTGGTGCTGCAGAGAAGGGAGGCTTTGGTAAATGATGATATAGTGGAGCATGAGGCATCTTCAGAAGAGGAGGATGAAGAGGAAGCTGTTGACCAGCTGCAGCATCCTTAAAGACATGAGGGGCTGCATGGAAGATGCAATGAATTAAATGGAAGGGAAGCTCGGGATGCATTTATACATACACAGTTCAGAGATCCTTCACAGAGAGGCTGAGAAGTCGCTGTCCACTCTTGGAGAGGCCTGAGAGGTGCCTCCAGATGTGGAAGGCAGCTGCTCCGCCTCCTTCACAAGGCACACTTGTACCTTCCTGCTGCCGAGACAGACAAGAACCTGGTGGAGGCTCCACCTGCCCTGTTCACCTCTTGCCTTGCCACTGCATTGATTCACACCCAAAAGAGTATAAATGCAACTTTATATTTGTTTTCCCAGTCTACTGCCCTCAATCTTATGGTTTATTAATGTTTTTGCCACCATGGTGAAGGATGCTATTCAAGTGGGGGGAGTGAAGAGGAATGTAGTACTGATAAGAGACATCAACAAAGGCACCAGCAAGTGACACAACAACAGCAACATCAAGCACAACTCCTACAACACGCACAACATTGCCAGTGCAGTATGCCAACTCAAAGCAATGAATATCAAATGCACCAGAGGCACAACATCCTATCACCTAAGCGATGCCGTGAATAATGCTTTTTCAAGGAAAGGAAACAAGCTAGAAAAGACTCTTAAGGTGTTCAATTTAATTATATAAGTGAATTGTTAATCTTCTTTTGTTTAGACATAATGATATGTATTAAAAAGTTAATAATTGGAACAGTTAAATCAATATATGGAGACATTATTTTAAAAGAAAGATGGATGTTATACTATTATATCATTCCAGTATGACTTAGAAACTATATGTTCATCATTAGGTTAAGGGGTGGGTCAGTAGAAATGCAGTGTAGTCATTTAAGGAGATATTTCATAACACTCAGCAAAGATACATTGCAGCGAGAAAGAAAAACTCTAGATGAATGCATCACATGAGGCTAATTAAGGAAGTTAAAGATATCAAATTGAAAGAAAAAGCGTCCAATTCTGTAAAGATTCGTGGTAGGTCAGAAGATTTTATTTTTAAAACCAGCAGAGGATGACTAAAAATATAATGAGGGAGAAATTAGAGTATGAGAGAAAGCTAGCTAGAAATATAAAAACAGATAGCAAGAGTTTCTACAAGTATTTAAAAAGGAAATGAGTAACTAAGGTGAGCATGAGCCCAGTAGAGAGTGAGTCTGGAGAATTAAAAATGGGAAATAAGGGAATGGCAGAAGCATTGAATAGGCATTTAGTTGAAATAAAAGCAAAATACTACAGATGCTGATATTTTGTGTCTGTCTTCACTGTAGAGAACATAAATAACATCCCAGAAATACTTGTAAATCAATAGGTGAAAGGGAGCGAGGAACTTAAAACATTTACAATCACCAGGAAAAGTGTACTGAGAAAACTATTAGAACTAAAGGCTGACAAGTCACCAGGACTTCATCCCAGGATCCTAAAAGAAATGGCTGCAGAGATAGTAGGTGCATTGGTTGTAATTTTCCAAAATTCCCTTGATTCTGGAAAGTTCCCATCAAATTGGAAAATAGCAAATGTAACTACTCAGTTCAAGAAAGGAAGGAGACAGAAAGCAGGTAATTATAGGCCAGTTAGCCTAACATCTGTCAGAGGGAAAATGTTAGAACCTATTATTAAGGAGGTGAAAGCAGGGCACTTAAAAAATCTTAATAATTAGGCAGAGTCAACATAATTTTGTGAAAGGGAAATCATGTTTGACCAATTTATTAGTTCTTTGAGGGAGTAACAAGTAACATGGACAAAGGGGAACCTGTAGATGTGGTGTACTTGGATTTCCAAAAGGCATTTGATAAGGTGCCACATCAAAGTTTACTACACAAGATGAGTACATAGTGTGGGGAGTAACATATTAACATAGATAGAGGATTGGTTTGTTAACAGGAAGCAAAGAGTAGGGAGAGATTGATTTTTTTTGGGGGGGCAAGCTGTAAATAGTGGAGTGGCACAGGGATCAGTGCTGGGGCCTTGACTATTTACAATCTATATAAATGACTTAGATGAAGGGACCGAATATATGGTTGCTAATTTTTGAATAATACAAAGAGGTGGGAAAGTAAATTGTGAGGAGGACATAAAGAGTTTACAAAGGAATTTAGATAGGTTAAGTGAGTGGGCAAAAAATTGGCAGATGGAGTACAATATGGGAAAATGTGAACTCTTCCACTTTGGCAGGAAGAATAGAAAAGCAGTATATTATTTAAATGGAGAAAGATTTCAAACTCGGCTGTACAGAGAGATCTGGGTGTCTACGTACATAAGTCACAAAAGGTTAGGATGCAAGTACAGCAAGTGATTAGGAAGGTAAATGGAACATTGTCATTTATTGCCAGAGAACTGACAGAGTGAACGCTGAGAGGATGTGTCCCCTAACACATTTTAATAATAGTGGGTTTCCCTTTTAAGATGGAGATGAGGAGAATTTTTTTCTCTGAAGGTTGTGAGACCTTGGAATTCACTTCCCCAGAGAGCAGTGAAGGCAGCATCAGTGAATATTTTTATGGCTAAGTTGGATAGATTCTTGATTGACAAGGGAGTCAAAGGGTATAAAGATTGGGCAGGAAAGTAGAGTTGAGGTCACAGCCAGATCAGCCATGATCTTGTCAAATGACAGAGCAGGCTTAAGGGGTTGAATGGCCTACTCCAGCCCTTAATTCATATGTATGTTTGTATGTATGTAAACCTAAGTATCCAGAGTACCACACTGCAATGTGCATTAAACTAACAATGTATCACTCCACAGCATACGATGAATGCAGCGGTTCAAGAAGGCAGCTCACCACCACCTTCTCAAGGGCAACTAGGGATGGGCAATAAATGCTGGCCTAGCCAGCAAAGCCCAGATCCTGTGAATAAATCAATCAAAAGCATTTGAGGAAAGTTCCAGCACTTTATGTCCAAAAGCGTGATTATTTTGAACCTCTGGGCACCATAAGAGATAACTTTGGCTTGGCTTTTCTTGTGAAATTTAAACTAATGATTATACTTAGGTAAAAGCAAAATACTGTGGATGCTGGAAATCTGAAACAAAAACAAAAATAACTGGAAAAACTCAGCAGGTCTGGCAGCATCTGCAGAGAGGAATACAGTTAACGTTTCGAGTCTGTATGACTTTTCAACAGAACTAAGGAAAAATAGAAATGAGGTGGAATATAAGCTGGTTGAAGGGGTGGGGGGGGGGGGGTGGTGGGACAGGTAGATTATACTTAGGCCCTGTGGATGCTGCTCCATTCCATACCGAAATATCGACCAAGAACGAACTGCAAAACTTTTAATGGCATACAGAATTGAAAATACATATTCTAACCATCGCTGCCTCATAATGAGCTTCAATGACACCTAATTTAAAATGTAATACAATACCACAAATTTCAAACAGGAAACGGCGTGGGCCGGATTCACCGACGAAAGCAAGGTGATTAAAAACGACATCGCCCATCAGTTGACTTCAGTGGGGTGGGGAAGTTGCTGCTGGCCAGGTGATGTCCCTCTATCCAGCTCTACCTGCCCCACCCCCCCTCCCTTCCTTCATTCAACCAGCTTATAATTCCACCTCATTTCTATATTTCTTAGCTCTGATGAAGAGTCACGTGGACTGGAAACGTTAACTGCGTCCCTGTCCGCAGATGCTGCCGGACCTGCTGAGTTTTTTTCCCAGCTGTTTTTTGTTTTCAGATGCTCTGAAACAGGTCTCTCCTCTCACACACACACACACACGCACACAAACACATCGCCATTTTGTTCGGCCAAAGGGAGAAGCCGCGCGTGCGCGCTCGATCACGCCCCAATGACATCATCTGTTCCGACAATAGGCAGGGTGGATGGGATGGGTTGGGTTGGGTTGGGTTGGGGTGGGCAGAGAGCGAGGAGCCGCGGCCGGGATGATTGACAAGACGACTGACGTCAGCGGACGCGGTTTGGACCAATGAGAGAGCGTGCAAAAAAAAAAGGTGGGCGGGATTTCCGGTGGCACCCGGGTGTCGTTGGGAGGAGGTGGTGGTGGTGGGGGGAAGGGCAGGAAAGGGAAGGACGCAGGGCCTGGGGTGTGTTGTTGAGCTTCTCCGAAGGAGGTGGCGGCGATGATGTATTGACGTTGAATGAAATTCTTTCTGCGGTTCCCGAATGTCTTGGCGAAGTTAAAAGCCAGAGAGAAAGGAAAAGAAAAGTTTAACGAAAGCGGCGGGGGGGGGGGAGGTGAGACGGTGGCCCGGCTGGTTGGTGTGTGAGAATTAAACAGGCCCATCAATGGAAATTCATGGCATCTAACTTGTTGCGGCCGGAACGGGTGTTAAAGTGAAAGAGAGAGGGAGAGACGCCATTTTGTTCCTTTTTTTAATTTCTTTTTTGGCGGCGGGGGCGGGGGGAGGGGGAGGGTTTGTTTTAAAAAAAAAATAAACTCTCCTCGGCCTCCAGTTCACAGCCCCAGCGAGAGAGAGAGAGAGAGAGAGGAGGGGGGGGGGGAGGAGAGGAGAAAATTATGGCGAAGAAAACCTACGATTTACTGTTCAAGCTGCTGCTGATCGGAGACTCCGGGGTGGGGAAGACCTGCGTCCTTTTCAGGTTCTCGGATGACGCCTTTAACACCACTTTTATCTCCACTATAGGTGAGTGAGTGAATGAATGAGGGTGGGACGGGCACAGCGGTCACTGCTGCTGCTGGTCCCAGTTTTATTTAAGCTGCCTGCTGGCTGGCTGGGTGGTTGGGTGGGTGGAGGCTGAAGTGGAGAGTTTGGCCCCTTGTATATTATATTACAGCCCCCCCCCCCCTTTTTGTTGTTGTTGGTGTTGCTGCTGCTGCAAATAAACAGGGTCTGTGTCCAGTGTTAATACAGCGGAGCCTCGGCCAAGGAGGGGGGAGGAGGAGGGAGGGTGGGGAGTGTGACATGTTTTTTTTAAGCTGTTTAATGTGTCCCTCAGAATTGTGCTTCCTCATGATTTAAAAGGGCAATTTGGTAAACCCCCCCCCAGCAGCCGAGGTTCCTATATATATATATGTGTGTGTGTGTGTGTGTGTGCGGAAGTGATAATGCGGAGCCGTTTTTTTTTGGTGTGTGGGGTGCTTGTGCAAAACGTTTTTTTTTTACACACAAAATGCGGATGTGATGGCCATTGATTTCTGCAGCGCTGGTTGCATTTTTTTTTTAAACCGAGTTGCTATTTGTGCTGAAGCTACTGGTGAATATCGCCAAGACCTTTTTGGAAAAAGGCCGTGAATGCTGTTTCTCATTTTTTGGGGCGTTTACAACAATGCTGTCTTTTTTTTTTCTTCTTTTAAAACGATGCTTTCCTAACAATGGCCCTGCTTATTGA
Source organism: Cetorhinus maximus (assembly GCF_964194155.1). NCBI lineage: Eukaryota > Metazoa > Chordata > Chondrichthyes > Lamniformes > Cetorhinidae > Cetorhinus > Cetorhinus maximus. The sequence continues at coordinate 5,984,410 of NC_135883.1, read as the reverse complement.
AAATCCAGCTTCTTTAAACTGGTTTAGGGCATGTATCTGAGAAAAGGTCAAGTTTTACTGGTAAATAACTTGCCAAATAGTAGTCAGAGTACATCTGGAGGTTTAATCTCTGAATATGAATCTGTACATGTCATTGTAAATAGTACTGAAAATTTCAAGTTGTTAAACCATGTGGTCTATTTAAATATAGTTTGCATTTAAACTTTTTAGTTAACTAAAATGGCCTCATCAGAGGAAGTGATAAATTCTTAGGATTCAACCTCGTTACCATAACTGGATTGTTGAATTTGGTTGTGGATGAGGTCCGTCATGAATAAGGTATTCTAGATCATATCCGCAGTTTGCCATTTAGCTCCTTGAGCTTGTTCTGCCATTCAGTGAGGGACCTGACTCCATATCACATAATTGTTACAGCATAAAAGGGGGGCACTCAGCCCACTGTATCTGCGGGGATTTCTGAATGGGCAGTTTGCCAAGTGCCATCCCCGCCTTCTTGCCGTAATCCTGCACATTCTTCCTTTTCAGATAACAGTCTAATTCCCTTTTGAATGCCTCAATTGAACCTGCCTCCACCGCAATCTCAGCACATTCCAGACCTTAACCACTCACTGCGTGATAAAGTTTTTCCTCATGTCGCTTTTACTACTTTTTACTAAATCTGTGCCTCCTCGTTCTTGATCCTTTCATGAGTGGGATCCCTTGATAGATTAATAAAATCTAAGGTATAAGACTCTATTTTAAATCTAACAATTAATCTATGTTGGCAGAAGAGAATTCTAAACATCTACCACCCTTTGCGTGAGGAAGTGTTTCCTCATTTCATTCCTGAAAGGTCTGTCTCTAATTTTTGGCGTTACCTCCGATTCCTAGACTCCCCAAACAGTGGAAACAGTTTCTTTCTAACCATTCTATCTGCTCTCTTTAACATCTTAAACTTTAATTAAATAACTCTTTACCCCTCCAAATTCCAAGGAATACAACCCTAGTTTATGGAATCTCTCCTAGTGGTGTCCAGTTATCATTCTAGTAAATTTATGTTGCACTTCCTCCAAGGCCGTAAATCCTCTGAGGTTTGGTGCCCAGAACTGCTCTCAGTACTCCACATATGGTCTGACCGGGGCTTTGTATAGTTGTAGCATGACTTCTATTCCCTTGTATTCTAGTCTGCCTAGATTTAAAGCCCTGGGTTCCATTAGCCTTTGTTTTTCTTCAGGACGTTGTTCATAATCTCTTCGGACCTCTTGTTTCTAGTTTTTTATCATTTAAAAAGGATAGAGTATTTTTCTAGGTGAAAAGTCAAGATTTCATGTTTGTCAATACTGAAATTTATTTGCCACAATTTTGTCCAATGACTTAAAATTACAAAGAGATAATAGATTATGCTTGCACCTATGTGTTCTTGCCAAGCTTGGATATATGGCTTTCTCCTGTCAGCTAAATTATTAAGAAAGACAGTGAGTAGTTAGATCCCAACTCTGATCCTTGTGGAATACCAGTAGTCACATCCTGCTAATTAGAGTTCCTGAGCGTTATTCCAACTTTGTCTCCTGCTTCCTTTTCCAATTTAATAATTTGCCTTCAATTCCATGAGCTTTAGCTTGCAGTCTCTTTGGAGGGGCTTTATCAAATGGCTTCAGGAAGTCCATATAAGGGACCACTGTGTCTCCTGCCAATACAATATGGCTATGCAAGAAGGCTGCTGATACCTAGTACGTGCATGCACAGAAATCCAATCCCACCACTGCTGGAGCCTGGAACTCAGCGGCAGAAGGGGGAAGAACAAGGAGAGGCATATAGTGTAACAGTCACAATCCACTTACATTTGTAGGATAGTGAAATAGAGTTTAGAAACACTGACCAACATGACTGCAGCAAAATATCCCACAAGAAAAATATTTTACTTTCCCATCTGCATATCATTCCCTTCTAACCCCCTGTGTCAGGAGTTTCCAAAATCCATCTCAGCTCAGGATAGAAATTCACAACATTCTCTCCCGCTGCCTGGGACAGGATCATGGTGAATGAGCCCTGCTGCACATTGAAGATGATGGCTGCTAACCTGGGTGTACCATCAGCATACAACTGTGCGTGCACAGCGTTGGCAGAAAGTGCAGCCATAAATAACATTTCTGTCTCATTTTCTCTCGTTTTTAAGATGTTTCTTGAACCTACCTCTGAACAATCCTTTGGTCACCTGCCCTAATGTTGTCTTGTAAGACTCAATAAATTTTGCCTGATTTGCTCCTGTATAGCACTGTTATCTTTTACTATGTTTAAGATACGATAATAATGCAAGTTGTCCCAAAAGCCTCCCATCATCAAGATTGTCATTATGAAGTCAATGTAACTTAGCCCTTCCTTGGCTCTGAAGAAATTGTGACTCGGTGGTTTAAACGAGTGAGTTTAAGCAGAAGATGAGTGTTATGTACCAAAATGATTGAAGTGCTTAATCCAGGTTATTCTGTAAGGGTTTGGGTAAAGACGTTTTCTGGCCATGGGGTGTAGTGTTCTTTGAGGGTGCTGAGTGGCAAGTTCGTCTGGGATGGAGTCCTTAGTTTTTGTAAGCATTTGTATCATTTGCCACAAATCCAACAAAAGCTTGATTGTGACTCTTGTCCTGAAGAAAACTCCTATTTCGCACTGAAGGGCCATAAAGGAGACAAAGTAAAGAACTGCAGATATTGGATACCTGAAATGAAAAGAGAAAATGCTGTAAATGCTCTGCAGGTCAGGCAGTATTTGTGAAGGGAGGAAGAGTTGATGTTTGAGGTCAGTCTTTCATCAGCACTGGGGTAAGTTTAATATGTAATAGGTTTTAAGCAGATAAAATGGGGGAAGGTGGGAAAAGAACAAAAGGGAAGGTCTGACACAAGTTGAAGACCAGAGCCCTCCGTTATTGCTGTGATAGGTGTATCTATGTCAGTCAGTACTCATGAATTTCTTTCAATCGTATATGATGCTGCTGGACAAATCTTGGCTCTTGCCACCATAACCCACAGTTTAACCCGTATTTCATGTGGCAAGTGGAGCACTGTCATGTCGGGATTTGCGTTTTGAAGAAATGGAAAGGTTGTACTTTGGCCCAAAGCTAGAAACACGGGTGATGTTAAACTGAGGCCCCACATGCCTCTTTAGTTGTTTGTAAAAAATCCCATGGTATTATTTTCAGTAAGGGAAGAGTTCTGCTTGATGTCCTGAACAATATTTTTGCCTCAGCAATTAACTGGTCATTATCCCATTGCTGTTTGGTGTTTGCTTTGTGCAAATTGGCTGCTGTTTCCTATATTACAACATTTCAATAGTACTTCATTGGCTGTGAAGTGTTTTGGGGCATCCTGAAATTGTGAATAGGTGCTTTATAGTTTATGGAGGCGAGTAAGGCAGTAGATGGTATTGAATGGGTAAGTCCAAAAATTACTTGAGTAGGAAAAGGTATCAGGGTTCAAATTAGCTTGGACTGCTTTATACTGAAGGTGGTGATAGTTTGATATGGACTGTTGAGAAAGCTGGGGGCCTTTTGCATTAGAAAATTTAATAATGATTGAATAAGTAAATGATTTAACTAAAAACTGACCTGGGAATGTTTCTTCGTTATTATGTGTGGTCAAATGGGCTCCAACATTTATTTCTAGTTGTGTATATATTTTCTATATTAAGAGAAATTTCAGACTGTTAATGGGATGTTTTTCACAACTAATATGAAATGGACTTCCATATTGAACGTTCAAGGTGGTAGACATTGTGTTGTTGCACTGGGATGTGTGTGTAGCCTTCATCTATGGATGAACTAAGGTGGACTCAATTGCATGGATTTTGTGATTAAAAATCCAGGAGTCAACCATGTGAGGACCTAGGCTTGAGCCCCAGGACAAGCCTTTGTATGTAGGCCCCAATGTATCCTTTGGCTGTCACACTTGGGTGAAATTGAGCCTGTTGTGTTTTGGACTTCCAGCAGTTCAGATCTGCATGCTGTTATGATTTATATAACTTTTTAAACAGCTACTGATGCCAAGTTCTTTAATGGTTTTTGGTCTCTGGAGGATCCCCTTGTGGGTAGGCAAGTATTTGCATTCTAGAGTACTTGGAGTCAGCACAGAAGAATGAGATCCCATTAGTCACCTTTAAAACAGCTTCAAGGTTAGTAGCTGATTTTTGGCGTCGAAGATGATTGCCATTTTTAACTCCTGTTAAAGCTACTGTTTAAAATATCAAGCAGCTATACCATTAGTTAGAGAATATGATGTTGAGTTCACTGTAATCCAGTAAACTGGTTCATCAAAGCATTCTATCATTGCAAAATTGCATTTCAGACCCTTTATTATAAGAATGCCAGTGAAGTGCTTTCTTCAGAGCTTGTTGGCCCTAGACCTGCCAGACAATGGCATTGGCCTAGAGGATTCCTTTTGAATCTAATGGATACATTTCAACCGAAGCTAATTGTAGAATAGTTTTATGCAATTGTGAACATTGTGGATGAATACAGCCTATAGACATTTTTGGATGAGATTCGGCTGCTTGTCTTTGGCCATATTCTCCGATTAATATTTCAGTGCATGAATTGACTGTGAAAAGCAGGGTTTTCCCAGCCTGTTTTAATCAACAGCTAATCAAAGTGGATGTAGCACACGCACAAGTATTCCACGTTTATCACACCCTGTTGGGGATTGGATGGGGGTTTTGCAGACTTGTGTGCCAGGAATATAGCATAATAATTTGGGTTACTTGGGATCTGTCTTTTAAGGTTAATACTGTTTTCTTTGATTGCCTTCACCAAAGTCTCTAATGTGCATTTGAAGTTTTTAAGAGAAGCTTCAGTCTGGAACTGAAATGACAGATTTGTCTCTGAGTGCTCAATTTTAGTTGATGTCATGCAGTTTTGCTTATCCTGATGCCTAAAAATTTTCGTCCTTGCATTTGTTTATTTTACAGGCTTCCATCTGCCACGTGGGCATGGGAGGCAAAATTTTGAAGTTGGTTGTAACTTTCTGAAGTTCTGTCAGTGGTTATATGTTATGGCACTGAGGCCATACCTTGAATTACTGCCATCGTGTGCTTTCCATGTTTCTGCCTGTCAGGGGAAAACCATCAGTGCATTAGCTCATGAGCTCTGTGTTCATTTCCAATGTTGTTGGCAGGATTTTCTGAAAGCTGAAGCGGGGCCTGAAGGTGTCTAATGCAATTTAATTTGGATCAGCTACACTTCATGGTTTGCATTGGTCACTGTTCCAAGTTATGGTGCGAGGGGTTAATATGAAGTGTATTATCTGTATCATTATGCTGTAACTTCTGGCGGGTTTGATATAATTGAATCGAACAATGTGCAGTCAGACTCTACCATGAAAGTTAAGTTTAGGGGGAGGCAGTGGCATAGTGGTATTGTCACTGGACTATTAGTCCAAGGACCCAGGGTAATGCTCTGGGGATCTGGGTTCGAATCACGCCATGGTAGATGGTAGAACTTGAATTCAATTTAAAAAAAAACAATCTGGAATTAAAAGTCTAATGACCATGAAAGCATTGTCGATTGTCATAAAAACCCATCTGGTTCACTAATTTCCTTTAGGGAAGGAAATTCTGCTGCTCTTACCTGGTCTGGCCTACACGTGACTCTAGGCCCACAGCAATGTGGTTGACTCTTAAATGCCCTCTGAAATGGCCTAGCAAGCCACTCAGTTGTATCCAACCACTGTCAAGTCTATAAGGAATGAAACTGAACAGAACCATCATGCCTTGGCATTCAATGGCATTACCATCACTGAAATCCCCCACTATCCCCATCTTGGGGGTTACCGTTGACCACAAACTGAACTGGACTAGCCATATAAATACTGCGGCTAGAAAAGCAGGTCAGTGGTTAGGGAATCCTGTGGCGAGTAACTTGTCTCCTGAATCCCCATCCACCACCTGAGGCACACGTCAAGAGTGTGATGGAATACTTTCCATTTGTCTGGATGAGTGCAGCTCCAATAACATTTGAGAAGCTTGACACCATCCAGTACAAAGCAGCCTGCTTGATTGGCACCACATCCACAAGCATTCTCTCCCTGCTCCACTGAAGCACAGTGGCAGCAGTGTGTACCATCTTATTTCGAAATGGGACAGCCTTTGAAACCTTTCAGTAAAATCTTAAAGTATTTGAAGGAATATATCTGGAGGTGTATTGTGCAACTGAAACCAAAGTCACACTTTCAGATTAAGAAAAAGCACCCTAGTGGGTAAATGAGGGAAATCTTATTCTGTGGTTATTTTGTGTTGAAACCACTTTATGACACTGTATTGCATGGAACAACCACTACCTTTTTTTCACCTTGTTTTCTTTTGAAATGGTAGCTTATTTTATTGAATAAACAAATGAGCAAAAGCTGGGAGAGGGTGATAATTCAGTAGTGTTGGGTACAAAATTTTAACTAGTATACTAGAACTTGAGACATATTACAGAATAAATCAATGGAGGGATTGGAGAGTTGACAAAGCACAGTCCAATGTTTTGAGGAGGCTTCAAGAAGAGCAGAGAAATAGTTCTGGGGCGGGGTGGGGGAGGGGGGATTTTCAGATGGGCTAGGAACCAGGAGGGTGTAAAAAAAACCTGTGATGCAAGGAAATTGGGAGGCTGGTGAAGAGGGAGTTGCAGTGTTGCAGAAGTGTGTGGTTTAAAGGTGATTTCCAAATTCCATCATTAAATTACTGGAAAGTCCAAGAGTGTATGTGTTTTTACAAAATTTCCTGTAACTGCAGTGAAAAAGTATTTTTCTTTTTTGCAAAGTATTTTGTCATGCTATAATTTTGATCACACTTGCAGCTCTGGACTTATGCCAGATTTTAAGGGTAATGCTCATTTTAAGTTGTATCCAAAAGAACTAGTACGGCACACTGAATTTGGAGATTGCAAGCTTAAAATAGGTTTACATGTCTTTTTAGGAAAACATCAAACACAATTGAATACCAATGAAATTGTGATGAATGATATAAATGTTAATCCTTTTTCTAAACAAAATACCTTGATAAAATGCAATCGGTTTATAAACTAACAATCAAAGTAAATGGCTAATTACCAGTTGTAAATGATTATGTCAAAATAGCCAATTTCAACTAATATAGATCGAATATATGGGGCTGTTTAGTTTAGGTAACTAGCG